>NC_052509.1:43325542-43404818 GCF_014356525.2 Nilaparvata lugens
CACACTACTAATGATGCAAATAATGGTGCCACTGATGTGCAGTTCAACTGACCAGTGTGCTTCAGGAGAACGATTGCCGATCAATCACTCACTCATTCACCTCTATTCGCTTCCGTTGTTGAGGGGGGAGAAACAGTTTGAAAGACCGTAACTTTGCTGAAGTTGCGTCGCAAGTTCCATCTATTCAACTTCAAATTTGACCTACGAAGAAGCTAGTTACATAGACTCGCCCAATGTTATAATATGGAATTGAGTTTAATTAATTTAAAATATGCTATCGATCTCAAAACCTCATTCATATTCATGTCGAGTGTTATTTGCACAAACTATTCGAAGACTTCAGGCCTACCAACATTTGATAAGTGAACTTATTTGAAACATGATACTATCTGTGTTTACCACGTAAGCATTCATGCGATAAAAGTAGGGGGTACTTTGGACAAACAACAATCGTTTTCCTGTTGAAATTAGTTTGAATTGAAAAACGTGGGGGTTTTTGTCATTAAAACTATTGTCAACTAATTGGAAATTCCAATGAAATTTGCCCAATAAGCAAGTAGGCTATTAATCGTGGAAAATTGAGCTAGATTAACTCATCAATAATTTTTGTTAAGGATTTCCAATGTAAGTGTACTAATATCAATCTGGGATCATCAAATTGGCAGTATTTTAATCTCAATTATACAGTTTATTCTTATGTGATACTTGGTACAGCATACAGAAGTATAGGATGAAGTTAATGTTGCATACTCAGTTGAAGAATATTATAATTCAGAATATTATTTGTGTGGCAATCTCTGGAATATATTTCAAGAACCAATAGCAGAATTCATATTTTTATCTGATTGGGATATTTTAATAAGATATAAAAGTAAATTAGTTACATATTTATGCTAAAACTGAAGTTACAGTATTTCAATCATTTAAACAGGAGTTAATGAAGATCATTATGAAACACAGTAAATAAAATTTTATCTTAATGTTTCTTCAGATATAATTTTGTAAATCCAATGTCATTAACGGGTGAAGAATAATATGCTTCACAAGTACCTATGTAATATCACTAGGTAGGCTAATTGTTGAGAAATTCAGTTAAGTGTGTATAATTTTCATTCTGAATCATTGATACAATAAATTCAGAGTAGGTACATCAATTCAACAACGGTAAATGAGAATTTTAGTTCACTCTTATCTATTTCTACAATACATTAATAATCAAAATTTGAGAGAACAACGATATTTTGTTGGATTTCTTGTTTTTTCTCCATCACTTTGTGATATGGACCTATACCTACGATATAAGTGATGAGTACACAATTGACAACAGAAAGTGATTCATATTTTGAAGTCAACATACAGTCAGAATGAATGTGAAGATGATAACCGTTTGAGACAAAAAATAGAAGTGAGTTTTCTATTGAGTTTCAGTTCTTGAAACTTGCATCATATATTGGAGTAACCTTCACATTGATCAATTTTCTCTCAATAAAACTCCATGACAGATTCTATAATCGATCGTTGTTATTGTGAATTGGTGGACTTGTGATAGAGAAGACGCGAGGTTGATAACACCAGCAGATGTCAGCCACTAAACAAACAAACAAACACCATTCTCGACGGTTGTTTATTCGGCACCAATTATTCAATTTGACTTTGGTTGCTTGACACTTCCAACAAACAATCAACACAAACTACTGGCCAGTGTTGCTTTGGTTGGAAAACCGTACTGTTTTCTTCATTACTAAATACTAATATATAATATCCATTCTTATTACTAAGAGCAGGTGTTACCCGTGCTCCGCCCTCAAGGGCCTGTTAGAAGCAGAAATATATTATTGAACTTCGTTTTATAGTGCCATGGTGATAATAAAAGAATTAACAAATGTAATAATTTACATTTTCGTGTTTTGGATGGACACGTAGGGCCGTCGGTCCCGGCTGCCTAAAAACAGTCGCTAGGTCATGTCAGAGGCCCTGAAATTTATCAGGTGCGACCTGAAAACTCTGACACTAGAGCTGAGCCAGCCAGGTCACTCAATATTATTATTATTATATTATTTACAATAGAAAAACTATTCGATTGGGCATTTATCTTACATAAACTTTGTATCACAAATTGAATAAATTTGTTTAGGCTACATCATTATAATTAAAATAAGTTGATAATTATAAATTAAAATATACCTATAACCATCTTCGATAAACTAAGAATCTTCATGCAATATTTGAAGTTAAGTAGTTCAGACTTGATGATGCATTAAACATATATTTCGTATCCCGTAAGCCAATTCCTGCCTTTACAATATACAGTATAGACCGGAGAGAATGCCAAGAAAATCATAAGAATGTCAGGAAATTTCATGAAATTATCCACTTAGAAGCATTAGAATGAAATTTGAATAATTGTACAATCAGTTATCCCTAAAAATGTATGTCTACGTGACGAGAATCTCGTAAGAATAATCCAGAATTTAAACAAAACTTTGGAAAAATACTCTTTCAAAAAAAAAGAATGATCACCAACAATCCTCAAATGATTTACAATTTACTATTACAGTTTGTAATTAGTAAACAATTAACATAAGAAAAGGTTTCCAGATCTACCACTTATTATGAAGCAGGATAAGAAGTAGGTCTAGGGAGGAAGGGGCAGCTTAGGTGTCCCGCATTACACCAATAGCCTACCTACTATTACTAGTAATAGTAAGTATTGATGACACAATAATAATAAATTATTATACTATACAGTGATATGGAAATGCTTGATGTAAAATGTAGTCTGTATTTGTGAATGGAATGCTTAATAAGTTTCTATGATTCAAGTGAATTCACATATTCGTAGTTCGTGACTTCTTTCAAGAATAGTCTACTAAGTGATAGCTGTACATTATTAATTTTATTAATTTAAAAATTCAGCAGTAAGTTGTAGTTCTTGTAATGAGTCATTATGCATAGGCTACTAAATCTGACTTTAGAATTTCATTAGTTGATGATTATTAATATTAAATATTTGGTTCAAATTTCCACACTAAACACAGTCATAATATCGGAATGATGACTACTATATTGACTACTATGATTACGTAACTATATTGTCTATTGATTCAACGTATATTACGCATATTTATTGATATATTGTGAATGAACGTAAAAAAATGGGAGTGTAGGTAGTTCAGAGAGTTCAGTTCAGTAGCTTGTGCTTTTTCATAATTTCAGTGAATGTGAGGCCGCAGTTTGTAAGTAGTCTCATATCCAGAAATAGGAATCTTTATTGGATCAAAGAGGAGCGTGCCGTGCCGTTGATGTCTCTTTGAAAAAGCGAATAGCACATCAAATTGGAATTTTTCGTCAATTTATATAATTGCTGAAAAAGGAGAAAGATGCTTAGGGGAATGTATTAAGGCTGGTAGGTAATCAAAATATTAAGGTTGAAGGTTCCATGTATGTTGCAAAATATAATAATAGTGTGGTTGTAGGTTCCATGTATGTTGCAAATGATACTATTAGTATACGTGTTTGGTAGTGCTTAGGTGAATAATTTTTGTGTAGTTGAGAAGTTGATATTGTGGTAATTATTCATATTGAATGAAAAAGACTAAGAAATTGTCAAAAACCACAGATTTATTGATACTTAGAAAGACCGGTTTCGGTTATTACAACATTGTCAATCTCTGATAAAACTAAAACTCTTATCTCTTATCAGAGATTGACAATGGTGTAATAACCGAAACCGGTCTTTCTAAGTATCAATAAATCTGTGGTTTTTGACAATTTCTTAGTGATTCAAGGTGAATGATTATTCACCATTTGTATATTCCATTCTAATTTATTTTCATCAAATAAATATTCTAATTTTATTATATCAATTTGATAAATTATTATGAGTTCATTGTTTACTTTATGAATATTTTTTATGAACGGATTGATAAGCTCCCAGAAAAAAGGCCTCCCACTCTAACAATGAACCATTGTTTGGAACAAATTTGTTCTGATCTTAAATACAGTTATTGGGAAACCAGTTGAAAGCTATTCCTTATAGATTGATTATATTAGTAAGTAGTCATATAACGTCGTACGTAGTCGAATAACGAGTAGGCTACGTTATTTGCAAAGGAGAACTGAATTCACTGAATTAATTCGATTACTATTTTATTTCATTGCAAAAAGAAAAATATGGATCCTACCCTGCATCTTTCATAGAAAACATGAACAAATATTTGAATTTTCATTGAATGATTTGAACGAGAAACTAAAAACATTCACTAACCATCAATGAAGGGGCAAAGAGATCACAAGAAAGTTTTCATTTTCGAGGCATTTCAATATTTCTTTTGAATATGTTTGATCTATAGAGAAGTCAATGAATAATATGAGTGGGAATAGTGGAGGTTCACTGAAAAACTGCATTACCCAATAATCTCCTTTAGGCTAATTATTATAAAAAATGCTAAAGATTAATAGAAAACGAAACTACTGAGCAACGGGTATATTATTTTTAGATAGCAATGAGTAATCGGAATAATATTACCGCTGAATTATTGAGGGCTCATTGAGATCACTTTTGAAAAAATGACTATAAATTTGAATAAACTTTTGCAATACAGAAAATAGAGACAACACGATACATGACAGTATAATTTTTCCCATAATCCAGAGGAAAAATTTGGAATAAACTAAAAATTTACTACCTGAACCATATCACTTGGGGTTGAAACAGACTTCAAACAAGCCGGCTAGCACATTGTGAGCTTCTAAAAAACTGACGATTACAAATCTGTTAGAACTAGCTTAATACTAGGAGCCATCATTAATTATTACGTCATGAAACAGGACAACTACAGCTCACAAATTGGTGCACGCACGCACGTTCACGCGAACCATATCCAAGGCTCCGAATCAGTTATCAATCTGAGTACAGTACTGAACATTTCAACGATGTCGGATGCAATTTGTGGATAATTTATCATCATGAAATTGTACAATCAACTTATCTCAAAGACATTCTTCATCTTATCTCGAGCATTCAGCCATTTAAATATTTTTTTGGAGAAAATGTTCTCTTGAATAAGTCAAATTGACAAAGTGGCCAAATTCAATGCGAAGATGATTGCTCAATTCATGAACTGGAAAGGTGATGATCTCCCCTAACAGATATGATTTTTGAACAGGATTAGTGAAATTTGAAATCTTGGATTATCATAGAGTTTTTATAAACGAATAGTTTGACATTCGTAAACAATAAATTTGAGCATAAGGAAATACCGAAGTGTTTTTGCATTGTTAAGAATTATAGTTATTAGATAGTATATACTGTAGTATAATATCAGTTCAAATGAATTGAAAAACTCCAAAGGAGCCAAACAACATAATATATCCATATTATGATACAGTATCGCTGTGAATTAGGAAGATAATAATAGAACTATGTATGAACGAAGCTATAAAACTGAACGGAGCTGGAAATAAATATCAAATATATATAGTCAGATATTCTGTTTATTGATTTCAATGGAGATTAATTATTTGTTTTTTTTCAGGAAGAAACTGGACTTTACATTCTTCGAAAATATTTCATTCTTCTCCATAATTCAAAGAAAAATCAAAGGTAAGCAGTTCCTCAAGATTATTGTCTATTGAAGCTTTGTCTCTACTTGACAAAAAACGATTCTACTGGAATTAATTTTAGATTAGCTAGCATTCTTTTTTACTCACCTTTATAATGAAATCTGATTTATCATACAACTGGAAGTCCAACTTCTTATAAACTTGCTCGTGGTCGATTCCGTTAGGACTAGAAAAGACAAGTTTAAGATTAGATTCATCTACAACACTATATCTAGGGGATTGAGTGGCTTCTTCCTAAAACCTATGAATAGGGGCATATAATATACTCGTATTTCACGATCTGTCCAACGTTTGTTGGAATCTCATTGGTTATGCCATTTTAATAGTTTCCAATGGCCCATTGGGTCATAAATCAGTAATCTGTTTAACAAATTTGGTTCATAGTTGGAAGCATCTAACTATGCTGTTTATTCAATTACAAAGAAAGTGTTGGTCCTCAGATTGTAGCCATTAAAACACACTCTTCACAGACTTCAATTAGTGAAGACTATAGCATTTAGTCATGAATGTATTAAACTTTATATTATAATTTCTGTTGAGAATATCAATCTATGATATTGAATATCAGCAGAAATTCGAATAAAACTATTGAATGGTTGAAAAAATGTTTGATGATCGTTTATGTGATTTAAGAATGAGAATGGTCATACTAAATTTTAAGTTAATATTTAGGAGAAACATAGCTCACCTCAAAGAAGAATAAAGGAAACTTAGTTGTTTCTTGTTTTTTGTTTGTCTCGGTTGCGCACTCTCAATGTCACTATTTATGTCTGAGTCATAGAACATAAATCCAGCAGGTCTGAAATAGCATTTAGATTAAAGTTAGAATTTGATTCGAACTACATCTGAGCATCGACATATTTTGGGGATCTGATTAGAGAAGATAGATAGATCGAATCAATCAGGAAAAAATGAATAAGAGAAAAAATAGAAATTTATCGTCTTGAATACTGAGGATTTCTTCATACATGTGATTGCGATAACTAATAAAGTTTGATTAGTTCAACCGATTTTGTAAACATTTTGTAAATTATTTGAGTACTTTTTATTTGAGAAATTTATCGTCTTGAATACTGAGGATTTCTTCACACATGTGATTGCGATAACTAATAAAGTTTGATTAGTTCAACTGATTTTGTAAACATTTGGTAAATTATTTGAGTACATGAACCGTTTTATTTGATAGATTACATTGAGTTCTCAAGTAACTAATTATTACAGTGTTATTGTTGAATAGTTAGCTCTCAGAAGTTTTTCTTTCATGCTTTGATACCCCCACTTGTAGATTCAATATTCCAATGGTCTCTACTGTATAGGAAAAATAATTGGAATCAAAAGTTACTGAAGTATTAGGCTTAGTGTAACTAAGTAACACTATTATTTTTATTAGAACTACATCAAATATTTTCAAATCATTCCAACCAAGAATAAAGCATGTAATTATTGTTTATAAATATTTATCACTGGCAGTGAAGAAATGTGTACTTTCTATAAAGCTTTCAAATGCCGAGGATATTTTCTTAATGTATTTAAATAAATCCTATATTTAAGTAAAATCAATGCTCTTCCAATAATTATCCATATTAGTTATTCAATTTAGATTTTCAAATTTACTATTGGAAATATGGGGACAGTGACCAAAGAGTATAGAATGTAATAATTATTAAATTTACAATCGAGAGTAGCCTATACATCCTACACTCTCTGATAATGACGCTTCATGATTTTATGATGACTCCTCATTTTCTTCCCTCTCTTTTATCAAAGAAAAAAATGAATATTTTTCTGACGAAATTATTAGGAGTAGAGCATCATTTACCTTCTAATTGATTTGTCTTCTGAGAATCTTATTGCATAATATTATAATGCCTACACTGAAAATTGAGGGTATCACCGTGTCTGATAGCATGTTCAGCAATTCAACAAAAAATAAGATTCGTAACACGATTATCAATTTCCTCAATAGACACAAATATTGTAGCGAGGAAAGTTTACTTTTGATGGGATAAATTATTATGCAACAGTGTCAATAAATACTGTTATTTGTTTTCTATTACGTTGATGTGTTCTTATTCAAACATCACTACCGTTTCATTCTAACAGATGCATCAATTTACTGTCGATGATATTTCCACACTGTTAGGCTATACCCATATAGAAGGGACTAGTATATATTAGAAATTTACTTTCTTGTCACTAAATAAATCATTCAAATCCTGTCCCTCATTAAATGAACTTGAATGAATAAAAGATAATTTGTTAAGTAAATCATACAAAGATAGCCTCATCCTATTCTGAGCTCAGTGTGATTTGTTCTGTGGACTTTGATCATAATTATGTTATGATCATAAACATAAGCCTAACAGATAGTCCAGTCACTATGTACATTGGTGCTTGCATTTTATATTATGGTTCTGATTCTTTACTTTCCTCGCCCTATTACCATAGGTACCTAAGGAAAGTATTGCTTTCCGAAAAAAATTAAGGTGCCCCAATTTCTATACGTTTCGAGGTCCCCTGAGTCCAAAAAAGTGGTTTTTGGGTATTGGTCTGTATGTGTGTGTGTGTGTGTGTGTGTGTGTGTGTGTGTGTGTGTGTGTGTGTGTGTGTGTGTGTGTGTGTGGTGTGTGTGTGTGTGTGTGTGTGTGTGGTGTGTGTGTGTGTGTGTGTGTGGTGTGTGTGTGTGTGTGTGTGTGTGTGTGTGTGTGTGTGTGTGTGTGTGTGTGTGTGTGTGTGTGTGTGTGTGTGTGTGTGTGTGTATGAGTGTATGTGTGTCTGTGTACACGATATCTCATCTCCCAATTAACGGAATGACTTGAAATTTGGAACATAAGGTCCTTACAATATAAGGATCCGACACGAAAAATTTCGATCAAATGCAATTTAACATGGCGGCTAAAATAGCAAAAATGTTGTCAAAAACAGGGGTTTTCGCGATTTTCTCGAAAACGACTCCAACGATTTTGATCAAATTCATACCTGAAATAGTCATTGATAAGCTCTATAAACTGCCACAAGTCCTATATCTGTAAAAATTTCAAGTGGAAAAGATTGAGCATGAACATCTCTATAATTAATGTTCAGTAACATTTTCACCTAAAATTTAAAAAAAGCTCGAAATTCGAGAAAATGTTATTATTTCAATTGCAAACTGTTTGGCAATTGTTGATTCTATTAAATCATTCACTATGAAGAGATAGCAGACTTCGTGTGTCTCCAGCGTTATTGTCCTGTCACCAGCTGGCTTGGATCTTTGAATAGTAGACTTGATGCGCGTGAACACTAACGTCAGGTGATAAATTTTCATAACGGCAAGGAAAGTTGTGTGAGTGCGCCACACCAGATTTTTATATATTGTTTGGATACCTAAGAGAAGCCCAGAACCAATTTTCTCATGCAAAATTTTCTTTTACTAGACAGGACCAGGACCTCGTATTTTCGGTTCATTTTCCAGTCTTCAACTATTTCCTCCAAATCCTATAATCGGAAAAAAATTCACCAGTTAGATGCACTTAATTTAGTGAAGAGGCGCACAAAACTTCAAACACTCATAACTCTTGACACAATAATTATCGGATCTCATCGTACTACACCTTATTCTTCTCGGCTAGACAAGGCGGTTCAAAATCATCCATCATGAGTCAAATTCGATAGAAAAAAATCATTGTTGAGTGTACTTTAACCAGTATTTCAATTCACAAAAATGACCAATATCTGTATTCAAAACTGCGTACCTATCTTGTTAAATACTTCGGATAAAATTTCAAAATCTTGTTACAGTGGGGCTTCTTATGGCACAAAAACAGGGTTTCGTGGGCAGTTCGTGAAGATGGAAATAGACCCAAATATTCTGATTCTAGTGTACCTCAGGATATCCGAACCACTTGATTCGCATTTGGGGGTCGCGACTGGGCCCATTCAAAATGACGGATCCAGCGTTCATTGAAGATATCATAAATTGCAGACAACTGGAAGAGAAACTGAAAATCCGAGGTTTTTGGGGCACTAAGGGTTCAGCACAAGGGATTTTTTTTCGAACTCCTCTTATTATATACAAACAACTTATCGAAAAATCAGAACAAAATAAGCGAGCAAAAAATAAGTGTAGTGACTGGACTATCGCAGAAAATAAATTTTGGCATTTGGCGGAGGCTTGAGCTATGCAATCACCGCCCTCTCCCTGAACCCCCCACTAGACCGAACAAATTTTTGTTCGAGGGCGCGTCCTCACTACGTGTACAAAGAACTTTGTCCGACAAACAATTTAAATGTTTGATGTTTGGACGAACATCAGCGAACTTCTTGACCGAACAATGTCGTCCGTGTTTGCTAGTTGTAGACGGTGCTTTAAAATGTATAAATAGATTGATAATATGAAAGAAAAAATATGTTGAGCTCAGATCAAACCTTCATAAATTGCTAGAAATAATACTCTCTGTAATGAAATTTTAGTCTATACAATAAATTCCTTTAAACTTACCCCAAACTAGGACTCCTGCGTCGACTAGTAGATAACAAAGGCTCCCTTTCATCACCACTGGTGTCTACCGAAAGGGTCCTAGTTCTTAAAAATTTGTTGAGACTCATATTGATAAACTATTCTATAAATTCAGTAAGTTAGGCCTAGTAAGTAAGTCAAGCGGGCATGCGACAGAAATCGCGCCAATACGTTGATCTAGATCTCAATCTTGAAACTGAAGTTGATAACACATCACTGATTACTGAAATTCACGGAAGCCTGAGTGAAACAAGTGAGAATAAAGAGTTAGAAAATGGTAGTCGGCCAACATCAGGTTGTTGATCACTGAACACAACAAGATAGTCGACTGGTCTAGACCGAAACAAAAGAAAATTGATGCAAGACGGTGTTGAGACCACAAAAAACTCAGTGAAACATTATCAGCGGGGCTAATATCAGTTGCAGGTCATGTGTGGGCTAAAATATGTGCGGTGTAGATGGAAAACAAGAACTAGGCCTAAACAAACACCATGTACATTGCCAAGCCTTTATCTCCTACTATGCTTCATCAACACTGGTATTGACCGATTTTCAACACTTTCATTGAATGCGTTATCAGTATTCATTATTACAATTATTATTATTATTGCAGTGCTAGAAATAGCTAGTAGAGGAACGTAGTGGGGAAAATGAGAGAGCCTTCTGTGCCATCTCGAAATGTTGATGGATGGTAATGAACTTAGCACGGTACCGACTTCCAAAAAATGAAAGGTCAATAATATTGGAAAAATGATTATCCGAACATAGTCTAAAGATATTTTTAGATTATTTTCGAAAGGATTGCATTTTTTGATGTTGCATTGAGATACCGTATTTATTATATATGTGTCAATGATGGGCCTTATCAGTATGAATCGGCTAAATTTGCTGGTTGAATAATGGAATGATACGTCTTTCAATATTCAATAGTCAACGACTTCCCGAATCGTTCAACGTCATCTGTCAATAAATTATAGAGGGGGACCAAGTGATCCTCAGAAGTCATAAACTAATCAACTTGTTCAAAATGCATGATTTCTTATTTCATTGATTTTTGAACTGCCTGATCGTTATCCTGATTGAGTCACAAATCATGAAAAGGGTTGGTAATGGAAATAAACTTGAGGATATCACCAGGGTAATTGATACAATAAAAAAAATGTTACCTTGGAATTTTAAAATTATTCAACATCTCTTCAGGCCTACCTACTGCGTAGGCCTACAGCAGGAGTAGAACATTTCTGTACTGTAGCTCTTTGTTGATTGAAAATTGGTTGCAAGTTTGTAACGCATTGACAAATTCGAAATTGGAATTATTAACCTGAAGAAATTTTTGTTTTATATGTTGGTCAATAATTGCCAAATCAAATCTTTTGAAAGCACACCTCTAACATGTTCACTTTATCACAACACTGCTTTCATATCCTTCCGAAAGCGCTAACACAGATGCAGATCATGATATTTTGAACAAACGCTGTAAATCTCTTGAAAATTACACAAACTCTTTTCATTTCTCAGAGAATATTCACATTTTTATAGTTCAATGCTCATTTATTGAGTGAAGAATACATCTATTACATTGTTGAATGCTTATCCTATTGCCTGAAAAGTGAACTACGGTAGGTTAAAAGCTTCAAATGCCTTTCACTTGGAGAGCTCCCTACAAATCTTACTACTTATCAGAGTGAGATCAAATTTCATATTCCAATTATTCTAATATTCATTGAATTATTTAATACCGAACCCGTAAGCTTCCGTTTTATAATGATTGAATAAAAAAATATATATTGATTAGCACTAGAAGATGTACAATATCATTTTTAATTATATGATAATCTGTAATATAATAAAGAAATGAATTGGCTAATTCATGTACGGGATAGGAAACACACGAATACGCATCCTCACGTCTGAACTACAGATCTGATTAGTAACTTTAAAATTGGCATAAATATTCTTAATTTACCGTGGATGGTTATAGGCCTAATTTAAATTCTTCAAGATTTCAGTAGATCAAGTTTTCAGATTGTCAAGTATTTAATTTGACTGCTGTGGAGCACGGGTTACCTGCTAGTTATTATATAAAATATAATATTCTGAACATTATTTCGTACTTCCAGATCATCTGACGTGTAGGGCTTGTCTTTAACAAGAGTGATATGATAATCATATGTCATAAATCAGTTGTTTGAATTATTCTAAATCATCAGAAAGTTTGTTATTTTATCTCAGTTTATTTTAGTCAATAAAAGCCATTATTCTATCTCTTCAATGGTCTCTATTACAATTTTATTGACTAAAATAAACTGAGATAAAATAACAAACTTTCTGATGATTTAGAATAATTCAAACAACTGATTTATGACATATGATTATCATATCATTCTTCCCTCCCAGTAGTGGAACCCAAAGTTAGTAGACAGAAGGTTGGTCACTCATCTATAGTATTTTAGTTGAAATGCAATTGGAGTGGGGGAACTGCAGCCGTGACGTAGGCTGTAGTACAGAGTAGGCAGAATATCGCATTCTTGAAAATCATACGGTGGCCTATAGTCAAATTATATAACACAAACATTTTTTGACATGCAAGCTTTCTGTTTCTGCTTTACAATAATTATCAAAACATTTGAATAATACAAGCATTTTGCAATATAAAAGCAAAAAACCCACCTCCTAACCTTCCCTCTCAAACCCTTAAGGTTTCTTTATCTTCTAGGTCGTGTTTATATTTTGTAGTTTGGCTATACATCAGCTTGTGAATTTCGGGGATGAGATATTTTGATTCTTGTAGAACATGTGCTCGATACCAGCATGTGTTCAGTGCATTTATATGAATGAAATTCATTGGATTTATCGGGATCGGTTTATTGTTTTATTGAAATGCATTGGTTTATCAAGATTTTTTATGGGTTAATCTGAAATTATAATAGAAAACGTTGTCTACCAACGCTTTTCCAGCTTATTAACTTTTTCGTGTCACGTGTTTAGATTCTTGAAAAACTTTCAACTTTATTTTATTCATACAAGTTCAATGAACTTGATATTTTAAACAACATCATTAGAATCGGTGATTAATTCGCTATAAGTATGGAGAATTTTTAAGTTCTAGGTCAATCTTGAGGGGATTAAACGACGATGTATTTGAAGATACAGTGAATAAACTGTATGCTCAGTGTAGTTACTCTATCACATTTTTACTACACGTGACGTCACGCTGGCGTTCCCCCCACCACCTGTGAGTGATCTTACACCTGTGAGTGATCAACCTTCTGTCTACTAACGTTGAGTGGAACCTACCTGATCTGAAATCCGCATATCACCAAGTACCAATCTTACATGAAGAAAGTCAATACATAGGAAACTTTATCAGTTCTGTCGTATTCCTTTTGGTGTCACTAATGGTGTTTCAGCTTTTCAAAGAGTAATTGATTCACTCATACAAAAAGAGAAATTATTTGATACCTATGCTTATTTAGATGACGTCATAATTTGTGGAAATTCAAAAGAAGAACATGACACTAATCTTGAACGGTTTTTTGCAGCAGCTTCGAATAACTCACTTACTATGAACAAGGAGAAGAGTAAATTCTGTCAAAAGGAGATACGTTTCCTAGGATTTTTAGTTGGAAACAAAATCATTGCGTCCAGATCCCGAACGCCTTGAGCCTCTACTTAATATGCCCCCACCTCCTAATCCCAAAACTCTTCAGAGAACTGTGGGCCTCTTCGCACATTACTCTCGATGGATACAAAATGTTTCAAGTAAAATTGATGCGTTGGCACACCTTGGCACACTCTTCCCTCTTCAAGGAAAGGCCCTTGCAGCTTTTGAAGATCTTAATGCAGAGGTAGCTGCAGCTGTGCAACATGTGGAAGGATGAAGGAGGGGAGGCATTCTCACTGTAGACACTGATGCAGACTCACATGCAGAAGCATAGCAGCAACACTATCTTACAATCAACGTCCCAATGCATACTGTTGCACACCAATGCTAAACCAAAGTGAAAAACGACACTCATCAGTTGAAAAAGAGGCATATGCCATTGTAGAATCTATTAGGAAGTGGCGTCATTACTTATCTGGTCGTTTCTTTCAACTTATTACTGATCAAATTCTGTTTCATTCATGTTCAATAGCGCGGCAAGAGGCAAGGTGAAGAACGAAAAAATCATGAGGTGGCGCCTTGAACTATCTCATTACACCTATGAGATCATTTACCGACCTGGAAAAGAGAACATAACTGCTGACGCTCTTTCTCGAGCATGTGTGATAATGGGATGTATCACAATAAAACAAGACATGATGAAATATCATCAAGACCTCTGCCACCCCGGCATCACAAGATTTTTTCACTGGACTAAAGCTCATAACCTTCCATACTCGGTGGATGACATCAGAGAAGTCTGCATGGAATGCAAGATCTGCTCAGAGCTGAAGCCAAGATACAACTATTTCAGAGGAAAATTGATAAAAGCGACTCGGCCTTTTGAAAGGATCAACATTGACTTCAAAGGACCCCTGCCATCATCAACTAGTAACAAGTACATCCTCACTATTGTGGATGAATATTCGAGATTTCCCTTTGCCTATCCCTGTCGAGACATGTCATCAGAAACAGTAATTCAAAATCTCAATGACTTATTCACCACATACGGCTATCCTTCATACATACACACTGATAGAGGGACCAGTTTTCTATCAAAAGATGTCAAAGATTACTTAATGTCCAAGGGTGTAGCTACCAGTTCCACAACACCTTACAACCCTCAAGGTAATGGACAGGTGCAACGCTACAATGGAATAATTTGGAAGACAATCCGTTTAGCCCTACGGTCCAGGAACATGGATACTTCTCACTGGGAAAAAGTACTCTTAGAATCACTGAGCAGCATTCTCGCTTCTCTGCACGACCATCAATTGCACACCTCACGAGCGAATGTTCATTAATCCTCGTAATCCCACATCTATGACAAACTTGCCATCCTGGCTGATCAACGCCAAGGAGGCATGGACCTTTGTAAGACGCAGTAAGCACGATCCTGAAGTTGAAAAGGTAGAAATTATTCATTTGAACCCTCATGTCGCTCAAGTAAAACTCTGATGGAAGAGAAGTTTCTGTCAACATTCGTAGATTGGCCCCGGTAGGTTCCACTACTGGGAGGGAAGAATGATATGATAATCATATGTCATAAATCAGTTGTTTGAATTATTCTAAATCATCAGAATGTTTGTTATTTTATCTCAGTTTATTTTAGTCAATAAAAGCCATTATTCTAGCTCTTCAGTGGTCTCTATTTATTACAAAGAGCAAATTCAAATTATATGATGGTTCTATCCAATAAAAAAAACTTAAATCACTCGCAATTTGTCTTAACGAGTGTGTAGAAAAAATGATTAAAATGGCGATTACACAACATTCATTGAAGGCCAACTCATACTAGTGATGTCTCCCAATTCATTGAACCATAATAACCTATGGTTTCACACATTTTTTCTATGTTATCACGTGTCCAAGTTTACGTAAATAAAAACAATGTATGTAAAAAGCAATATGGTTCAACAGACTAAAGTTCACTTTGAACAATTAATTACGACATAGCAGTCAGGTAACAGTACCTGACTGCTATGTCGTAGTTAATTGTTCAAAGTGATTATTTAACAAGCAGTTCGTAATGGAATCAAACATTGAAGAGACTAAAGTTGTTTTAAACTCTTTATTTATTGTACTCTTTTTTTGAATATGTAAAAAATGAGACATGTATTACGTTCTTACATAAAGCCTGGAGTTGGGAATTAGTGGAAATGAGAATTATTCACTCCTTTGATTTATCCTTCACAGACAAAAAACAATCTGATACCTGAAATTGTATCACTTTTCACAATGTTAGTAGGTATGATAACATCTCTCCAATTTTCAATATATTTCATGTGGAATCGATTATGATAGAGAATATACTGTAAAATCCATGGAATAATATCGCTCGCATTTTTGGGGATAGGGGGGGGGGGGGTAATATTCGTGGTGTGGAAAGGCGATTGAAGGATTTCAAATCCTCAAATAAAATTTCTCAGTTTCACACTCACTATGTTAGCTATGTTTTTATGCAGAATACCATGTTAGACCTTCAGTATAAGCAATGGTGGGAATGCACTCATTGTAACAGATTTATTCAATAATCTTGACCAGTAATTCGTTCTATCAATCAACTAAAATTTTAACTACTGCTGATTTATAACGGCTGTACCCTGAATTCGTTCTCAAACTGTATCCATCATTAATACAATTTATAGTCCAGTCTCGAGGTAGTGAAAAATGCCGTTTGGGGAATTAATTCCGAACACGCTTAATTTTTCATGCAATGATTCTGGAGTATTGGACATCTAAATACAAAAATTTGACCTTCCCTCTAGCCCTAGAGATTTTTACAGGGTGCCCCAAAAACCATGGATTTTCGGCTCCTTTTCCAACTCTTCGAGATTTTCGCCGAATCAAGCCATAGGACAGAAATAAACTTTTGACTTTTTCTAAGATAATAGAATTTCGAATAAAATGAAACAATTTGGAGCTCTCTATCTTCATTGAGTGCTGAGTTACAATTTTTCCAAATGACTCAAATTTTCGGATAATCGACATTTGGAGGAAATTCCGTTTTCAATCAACTATATCTTCCAATTTCCAAAATTCAAATTTGTGATTCAAAATCTCTCTGGGCGTAATAGATTTCCAGGTGAAACCGATAAGAAATTGTCTTGTATTTGACCAGTTGGTTTCTATGTTGAGAGGGCATTTAACGTATATTGTGCAGATTAACTGGATAATTAAGGTTATAGAACATAAAAAAGGTATGACATATGATTCACCAATTTGATGGTCTCAAAACGAGCTATAACTATTTCGAGAAACGGAAGCGTGAAATTTTATTCCATAAAATATAAAATTATGAGGTAAAAAGTTTCTTATTCTCTGGCGTTGGGAATAGCTTCCTGAAAAATATATATAAGATAAAATGTAATATGACATCAATATTGTATTTCTATTCATCCTTGAACCGATGAAATTAAAGCCAGATCGATAACTTTATTTGGTACCGAGATATACTTGTTTTACGAAATCATTACCGTTTCAAACTTCGGGGGGGAGGGTGGTCCAGGGGAGTAAGTAAGTGGGGGAAGATAATTATTTTGTGATTCCAGGCTATGTACTATGAATACTAACTTTCTGTGGAAATTCAGCTTTTCTTTAATTTGTTGCGCAAAACCATGTTTTTACTTTCCTTGCCGAACAATTTCGATCAAATGCAATTCAAGATGGCGTGTAAAATTGCGAAGATGATGTCAAAAACAGGGGTTTTCGCGATTTTGTCAAAAACGGCTCCAACGATTTTGATCAAATTTATACCTATAATAGTCATTGATAAGCTCAACTGCCACAAATTTCATATCTGTAAATATTTAAGAAGCTCCGCCCCATCTATGCAAAGTTTGATTTTATATTTCTAATTATGAGGCTTCAGAAACAATTTAAACGAAAAATTTCAAGTGGAAAAGATAGCATGAAAATCTTTACAAATAATGTCCAGTAACATTTTCACTAAAAATAAGCTCGAAATTCGAGAAAATGTGTTTATTTAAATGTAAACTTAATGAGATAGGCAACTGTTGATTCTATTAAATCATTCACTGGAAGAGATAGCAGAATTGATCTCGTCAGCAGATCAATTTTAAATTATATTAATTTCCGAAAACTCGACTCTATCAATCGACCCCATTTCACATCAAAGTCGGGCCGGGCCTAGCCGAGTGGAATCGGCTGGAGGCGGATCGGCCGAGCGGAATCTGCCTGCGTTCGCACTGAAGCCGATTGCCGATTCTCCACAAATCCAAAAAAGAAACACGAGTTATAGAAGAGCTATTCCAAGTGAAGAAAGGCTGATGTTTACTTCCAGCACCAGAAGAATTTTGCGCCGATTTAGAAAGATCTCCACAGCTAGTGCGAAATCACCGTCTATAAAAATAACCAGATATATAAATACAGAAATTTCTCGCTTATTATAATAGGATTTCTAGTTGAGGACTAGTTTTGTCACTAACATGAGGGATGTTATAAAGATTTTCCTCAACTAGAAATCCTATTATATAAAGCGAGCAATTTCTTTATTTATATATCTGGTTATTTTTATATCTGGTTATTTTTACATCTGGTTATTTTTATATCTGGCTATTTCTATATCTGGCTATTTTTATATCTGGCTATTTTTATATCTGGCTATTTTTATGTCTGGCTATTTTTATATATGGTTATTTATGTTTAACGGATCTCGAAAACGGATCAAACGATTTTCATGAAATTTGGATCATAGTAGGTTTATGATATAAAGTTTCGATTGCACTAGGTCTCATCTTTGAGGAAACTCGCTGAACGACATTAAAAGGATAATTCATCCTTGGCTGAAACAGCTGTGGATTGTAAAAAAGTGAGTATGTGAAAAATCAAAATATCGCATCCCCGAAATTCATAAGATGACGTATAGCCAGCTGTGAAATATAAACACGAACATTTTAGAGAATTGCGTTCTGTTTATCAATAAATAAAAATAACCAGCGAAGCTCGGTGCCCCGATATTATTTATAATGAGATCTCACATTGTATTATTGAGATATCACATTATTGGGAGGGAAGACTGCCATATAATTACAGAATCATCTGTACTAGTTACCCTAGCAACAAAATTATATGTTGTAACAAGTATCCATTTTCCAGTTAGTTTTTATTCACGATTCTAGTTCATATCAAATTCCAATGTATTCAATTAAAGCATTCTACCATATTCTATCTATTAATGCAATCATAAATCTGAAAGAAGGCAGAATCTGCTTGGCCGAAAACGCTCAAGTTGGGCGTCAAGCGGACTGCACAAATCCGCTCGGCTCGGCCCGGCATTGATTTGAATGCTCCCGACTAAATCCTGCATAGTTAGCGCGCACGCGGATTCCGCTCGGCTCGGCTTTGGTGTGAAACCCTACTTACGCTGGAGACACGAGAGGCATTTTTGCCGAAATTTTCATAACGGCAAGGAAAGTAGTGTGAGTGCGCCACACCAGATTTTTTGTCTTAGTTGACAGGGCTAATATTAGGGGAATATTGGACAATTATTACAAACTTTCGATTACGCAAGGTTACTATAAATAAATCTTTTTCGTGAAATACCCAATATGAGAAATTCAAAATGTAGTCGAGGATAAAGATAATTTACACCAATAAACGATTCTATTCTTACGATTACAAAAAAAGTTACAGCTGAGTAAAAAAATGGCGAATTTCATTCTACTAATAATCAACAGCCTCTAAATAAAGACTGATACATGATAGGAACTTGCGATTGGTCTCAAATTGTAGAGAATTCCATATTCCATGCTCAACATGCTGAATTGCCTTAAATCCATCTTCAACCATTTTCACTCATCGAAGAAGTACGGATAACGTGAAAATGTATCCATTTTCATGATTTTTTTGAAACGAGCGAATCAAACTTTCCAAATATACTTACTAGGCCTATCTTCTTCTATATATATAAAAGCGAAATGGCACTCACTCACTCACTCACTCGCATAACTAAAAATCTACCGGACCAAAAACGTTCAAATTTGGTAGGTATGTTCAGTTAGCCCTTTAGAGGCGCACTAAGAAATCTTTTGGCAATATTTTAACTCTAAGGGTTGTTTTTAAGGGTTTAAAGTTTGTCTTTTAGCATGTATATTCTTCTTCTCCCAATCTCTTAATTATAATTGAAATTTTCATATCATATGTTACTATAGAACTATAATCTAGATAGAGTACCTCTTCGAAACAGTTGTTAACTGGCAACTAAATTCAAAATACACCAATCATACTAATAATCAAGTAAAAAAGTAACTATACTGTGTTAAAAATAAGTTGGAACTTGGACAGAATATCTATGTTGTTAATTGGAAATTTTAATCTTTCTATGCAATCCCATATGGCAGGATATTATATAATCAGAAAGCTCTGCATCGGCTGTGTTGTCAAATTGAATGATAATATTTAAACAAATTATACGTTAATATATAAATTATGCATATATTTTTAATATATATTATCAATATACATTATATTATTATGTATACAGTCATACTAGTAGTTTTCTGAACAGTAGACCTCACGCAGTTTCCTCATCCTCATGTGTCTGATGTCACCTGTTCACCGGCTCCTCCAGACATCTGTGTAATGCATGGAATGAATAACCCACTTATCAGCTGATTGATTATGAATAATTCTTATAGTCGATATCCTATCTATAGTCTATCCTATATCCTATCTTCAGAATATTATACTGTATAGTGAAATTGGAGTATGGAGGAAATTCCTTTTCTTTTCATATTATCCTTGAAATGCACCTATACATCGACGCGCAGTTAAAAAAGGAATATTCCTGCCAAATTTCATAGAATTCTAAACGCGTTTGGCCGTAAATGCGTTACATGCATACATACAGACAGACGAAAGAAAATCCGGGTTAAAAATAGACCTCACTGCGTTCGGTCAATTATGTGCTTGAATAACAGAATTTAAATTTCGCACAATTTGGCAACACACGGATATTTTGTCCAAGTCTCAAATTATTATTTTATTCAATGAAAATTCAATCAAAATGCCGCTGATATTCTGTCCGCTGTTCTATTAAAAGCCGAGGAAGTGAAGATACTAGTAGTTCTATGAACAGTAGACCTCGCGCAGTTATAAACCGCAGCCTCCTCTTATACTGTCCATCAGAGTAAATCCTGTCTGGATGTCGTGCCGGCGAGATATCGGTGTGAAAACGGCTGATGGCTGTTGGGGTTGGTGTATCAAAAATGCTAACATCAAAAGCTATTCTCCTTCAAGACATACTGTCAACAGGACAGCCCGAGTTCAAAGCAGAGAAAGTTCGAGATACAATACTATGTTATTTTAGTTATTAATTTATTAATTGCATGCGCTATTGCATGCAATCAATAGTTCATTTATTTATTTATTCACAATGGAGACAACGGGTTTCCCCAAATATGTCTCCTCAACAATAAAAATGGTACAGATACAAAAGAAAAAAAGAAAATAATACGAACTTATGCAATAATAAATAATACAAACAATAAAAATACCACCTAATTCAAAAATGAAAATTCAAAGATTTCAAAAACTTATGAAAATATCTGAACTATGTGTTTTTTTTATAAACCGCTCTACCTACCTACTTCATGCACGAGAAGGAGTTCACAGAGTCCATTTCTCAAGGATGGGGTGGACCCCATTAGTTTCCCAGGGAAAAGACTCATGCCAGTTGATAGAGCTGATAAATAACTATACAGGGTATGAATTTGAAATAAATCGGTCGTCATTTTTGAGAAAATCGTGAAAAACATGGTTTTTTAGTAATTATCTACCATTTTCTCAAGAATATTACGGAGCTTCTGCAATTTTCCCAGAAATGAGACTCATGCCAATATATAAGGCCTATAAATAGCTATCCATGGTATAAATTTAAAGAAAATCGTTAGAGCCGTTTTTGAGAAAAACGTGAAAAACATGTTTTTTTAGTAATTATTCGCCATTTTTTCCGCCATGTTGAATTGAATTTCTTATTGTCGGATCCTCATGGTAAAAGGACCTCAAGTTTAAAATTTCAAGTCAATCAGTTAATTAGGAATGGAGGTATCGTGTTCACAGACATACACACATACACACACACAGACCAACACCCAAAACTCATGTTTTTAAACTCAGGGGACCTTGAAACGTATAGAAAACTTGAAATTGGGGTAACTTTTTTTTGGGAAGCAATACTTTCCTTACCTATGGTAGTAGGGCAAGGAAAGTAAAAAGTAAAAATAAAACAAATCGAGAATTCAAAATTCCAAAACTTATAAAAATTAAAGAATATAATAACAAATAATGAACAAAAATTCTATCAATAGAATAAATAACATTTATAAATGAACGACGTGTCAAACCATATGCACATCCACACTGATACACCAACAATTTATTCAATCAGATCAGGCTTACACAAGATTTAATTATTATCATATAATAGTCCAGTCACTATATACATTGGTGCATGCAATTTATATTGTAGTTCTGATTTTCTTATATATATCATTTGGGTACATAAGAGAAGTCCAGAACCAATTTCTTCATGCAAAATTTCCTTGTGCTAGATACAGAGAGTGGCCCAAAAACCTCGTATTTTCGGCTCATTTTCCAGTTTTCAGCTATTTCTGCCAAATCTCGTAATCGGACAGAAAAATTTGCTCTCGCCTTTTTTTCTAGATTATAAAATGATGAAGAAAATGATATCATTCGTAACTCTCTATCTCCAATGAGTACTGAGTTATGATTTTTAAAAAATGAGTGAAATTTGAAGAAAAAATCAATTTTGATGAAGTTTAGTTTTTGATCAACAATATCTTCCGATTGTTACCATTTAGATGTATAATTCAAAATCCCTCTGGGCGTATTTTTGTACTCTACAATCTGAGATCAGGTAGAGCGCTCTATCTCATATAGATTTCCAGGTACACCTGACAACAATGCTCCTTGTATTGTGAAAAACACCTCATTTTCAGCTTCAACCATCATCACCAACTACATTGTCCTCACATTGATATTTCGCACAATGACATAAGTTCATGAGACTATGTTCTATGAGAATCACCCGTTAGATGTACTCCATTTCAGTATTTCCTAGTGGAGAGGCGCGCTTAAGGTTCGTACCCACTAGAACGTACCAGACACGGACCGTGTCAGACCATGCCAGGCACGTAAAATAACAACTATGCCCACTACAACGTATCAACAGCGTTCTATGCCAGTACATTACGCGTATGGTACGCGTATGGTACGCGTATGATACGCGTATGATGCCCGGTCAGAAGTTGTTGGGAACGCGTCAGTTAGGAAGAGAATGTAGCGGTGAATAGATGTACGTATTTTGCGGTGTTGTGAAATAGTGTTCTAATCAGTGTTCACATAATTATTTTTAAATATGGCTATTAGGCGATTATCATTAACAGAATTGGCAATGGTTGCAATTATTTTGGACGAGGGAGAGGAAAATAGAGGAACTCAGAGGTGCTATTGGATTCACGAATCTCTAAGAAAACAGAAAACTGAGGTGGAATATTGGACATTATATAGGCACCTAATGGATGATGAAGAAAAGTTTTTTTCGTATTTCCGTATGACGTCATTCCAGTTTAATGAATTGTTGAGAAAATTGAAAATGATATTACCAATGAAACACTCAATTTAGAGACAGTCTGTCACCTAAAGAAAAGCTAGCTGTTTGTCTAAGGTAGCTTTGAATATAGAAATTGAACATTTTATGTGTATTGGAATATGGGCTTAAGTATACTCATTAAGAATAGTTTTCCATTTTTCGACCAAATTTGACCTATGATGCATGATTTTGAACCGCCTTGACGAGCCAAGAAGAATGAAGTGTAGTACGATGAAATCTGAGCATATAACGGAGCTTCTGAAATTTTCTCAGAAATGAGACTCATGCCAATATATAAGGCCTATAAATAGCTATCCATGGTATAAATTTAAAGAAAATCGTTAGAGCCGTTTTTGAGAAAAACGTGAAAAACATGTTTTTTTAGTAATTATTCGCCATTTTTTCCGCCATGTTGAATTGAATTTCTTATTGTCGGATCCTCATGGTAGAAGGTTCTCAAGTTTAAAATTTCAAGTCAATCAGTTAATTAGGAATGGAGTTATCGTGTTCACAGACATACACACATACACACACACAGACCAACACCCAAAACTCATGTTTTTGAACTCAGGGGACCTTGAAACGTATAGAAAACTTGAAATTGGGGTAACTTTTTTTTTGGGAAGCAATACTTTCCTTACCTATGGTAGTAGGGCAAGGAAAGTAAAAAGTAAAAATAAAACAAATCGAGAATTCAAAATTCCAAAACTTATAAAAATTAAAGAATATAATAACAAATAATGAACAAAAATTCTATCAATAGAATAAATAACATTTATAAATGAACGACGTGTCAAACCATATGCACATCCACACTGATACACCAACTATTTATTCGATCAGATCAGGCTTACACAAGATTTAATTATTATCATATAATAGTCCAGTCACTATATACATTGGTGCATGCAATTTATATTGTAGTTCTGATTTTCTTATATATATCATTTGTGTATAAATCTGTCTCTAAATTGAGTGTTTCTTTGGTAATATCATTTTCAATTTTCTCAACAATTCATTAAACTGGAATGACGTCATACGGAAATACGAAAAAAACTTTTCTTCATCATCCATTAGGTGCCTATATAATGTCCAATATTCCCCCTCAGTTTTCCGTTTTCTTAGAGATTCGTGAATCCAATAGCGCCTCTGAGTTCCTCTATTTCCTCTCCCTCGTCCAAAATAATTGCAACCATTGCCAATTCTGTTAATGATAATCGCCTAATAGCCATATTTAAAAATAATTATGTGAACACTGATTAGAACACTATTTCACAACACCGCAAAATACGTACATCTATTCACCGCTACATTCTCTTGCTAACTGACGCGTTCCCAACAACTTCTGACCGGGCATCATACGCGTATCATACGCGTACCATACGCGTACCATACGCGTAATGTACTGGAATAGAACGCTGTTGATACGTTGTAGTGGGCATAGTTGTTATTTTACGTGCCTGGCATGGTCTGACACGGTCCGTGTCTGGTACGTTCTAGTGGGTACGAACCTTAAGCGCGCCTCTCCACTAGGAAATACTGAAATGGAGTGCATCTAACGGGTGATTCTCATAGAACATAATCTCATAAACATATGTCATTGTGCGAAATATCAATGTGAGGACAATGTAGTTGGTGATGATGGTTGAAGCTGAAAATGAGGTGTTTTTCACAATACAAGGAGCATTGTTGTCAGGTGTACCTGGAAATCTATATGAGATAGAGCGCTCTACCTGATCTCAGATTGTAGAGTACAAAAATACGCCCAGAGGGATTTTGAATTATACATCTAAATGGTAACAATCGGAAGATATTGTTGATCAAAAACTAAACTTTATCAAAATTGATTTTTTCTTAAAATTTTACTCATTTTTTAAAAATCATAACTCAGTACTCATTGGAGATTGAGAGCTCCGAATGATCTCATTTTCTTCATCATTTTATAATCTAGAAAAAAAGGCGAGAGCAAATTTTTCTGTCCGATTACGAGATTTGGCAGAAATGGCTGAAAACTGGAAAATGAGCCGAAAATACGAGGTTTCTGGGCCACTCTCTGTATCTAGCACAAGGAAATTTTGCATGAAGAAATTGGTTCTGGACTTCTCTTATGTACCCAAATGATATATATAGGAAAATCAGAACTATGATATAAATTGCAAGCACATCCCATTTTTTATGTCTATATTGACTGGACTAATATAGCTTTCCGGAATTTAGCGCGAGAAAACCAGAAGACATGTAGGCGTCCAGACAAGCTCTTATAAGTTCTTTGCATCCTATTTAATAGTGCATAAAAATTGCATTCAATGAGGCATGCAATTTATAGTCTACACAGCTGTTAATTTTTTATCAAGTTACATTGAGATATCGAATTGCGTGCGTCATGGCATGCGATTTATAATCAACTCGACAGCTGATTTATGATGAATAATTCTATAGTCTGATTTTTACTCTAATATTGGCGTATGTAGGAGGCTCCTTTTTCCTTGTATATTATCCTTGAAATGAAAAATTTCCATAAACCTTGTATATACGTCGACGCGCAATTTAAAAAGGAACATACTTGTCAATACTTGTCAAATTTCATGAAAATCTATTACCGCGTTTCGCTGTAAATGGGCAACATATAAACATTTAAACATTTAAACATTCAAACATTAAGAGAAATGCCAAACCGTTGACCTCACTTCGCTCGGTCAATTATAGTATCGTACCACAATGACAAAGAAATTAATAAATTCCGTTGGTCGAACAAACTCGATCAGTGCATTATGGTTCGAAGAATAGTTGTTGAAAATTAGAATTTGATTAATTAAAGCAATCGAAAGTGATCGTCAAAGATACAAACAAACGGGCAACAACTCGAGCCTCAAGTCAAAAGTAAGAACACCCTATGCTTGTTCTATTGATTATCGTCATTGTACTTTCAAATGCAGTGAATATTATAAATATCACTTATGAAGAACTATATAAATATGAGGTTACCCTCTTTTCTCTGCATAAAAGAACTGAATACATTCATCACTGAAAAATAAATTGTTTATAAAAATGTATTGTTTTTCTTGTTCCATGCACTTGCAGAATTTGGTCACAGATTTTCTCCCAAAAAAATTCGTAGATACGGTAGTGATTTTAAAAGTTATAACAAATTTCTCAGCTCTTTCCAAGTAGATAGATAAGGTAGCTGAGGACCAAAAAATTCAATACATTATTCATTTATAAATGTCAAATTAGGCTATGCCTCAAACTGGTTGAGCCAATGTAGTTGATAGGAATCTCCCTCCAATAATAACTCTTTTACTTAGGTACCATATCTATAAAACGAATATTTTATCTGTTGATAAATTGATAGAACATTAAAAAAAATCATTACGGTGTTGTACAATTCAATTTCCTTTACAGCATTATTATCTAGAAACAATCTTCTTCCTTCCATATATGTAGCCTAATGTAATATTATACCGAATGCCTGAAAAGTCATTATAATATTCTGCTATTTTTTTCATTAGTTTTAATATTAATACCGGTACAAATATTTCGAAAGGCTCAATGCTTCTATAACTAATTAATGAGGTATGACACTAAACTTCTACAGGAGGCATCAAATTATGCCAAAAAATCAACTTTTTGAGCTATAAAGCAATAGCACCGCCCCCTACTAATTGATATTATTTGATGGTTTTAAATAAAAAATATGTAAACCCCCACATTGTAGTGCATCATTTAAAGGATGTTTTCCAGGGAAGAAAAACTGCACAAATTAGTAATTTGTATCTCTACCCCTTCAACGACAATGGGGGCCAACCAAAGATTGAGAAAAAATTCAATCCACGTTACTATAGGCATCCAAGATGCCTCATGATATTCATTATAAATTTCCCTCGAATAATCCCATATTATTCTAGGAATAAATCATTGCATTGAGAATCCTCCCGCCCTCTCACCCCTAACCCAGTGGGTCAAGTGGAAGAGGGGGCTTTTATTGCCTCAACTTGACCCACATCACTTTCAATGTTGTAAAGTGAAAATAAAATGGCATTTATCTATCTATTCAATCCTAACAGGCATCAGGGATGACTATTTTGAAATTTTATCGAAATCCTTCATTCCTGATACACACCTCTCAAACTAATGTTCCTTGGAAAGATGATTTACTCAGATGACGTCAAATTAGAATTGATGTTGTTTTCTATGACGAAACACTTTATAAAGACATTGTTGCAGTCTAGAAAACAACAATGTCTAGACTACAACTAATTTAAATAATAGCCTAATTTATTGAAATCGATTTGTTCTCGGATATTGATGAATAATTCCGTAGGACACAAGTTTAACAATATCCAAAGAATTCGCATCACACCATAAGTTAGATGTTGGATTCAAATATGAAACCTTGAAATTGCATTCTTCAATGCCTCCTGGGAGAGTGACGAATGTCAATACATCAACTTCTCCAAAAACGATATAAAATCTTCCAAGACAAATTTATAATGAATTTTATCATAAGGCGTCTTGATACCTATGTTATGTTGAAATGAGTTTTCATTCTTTTAATATTTGTTTGGCCGCCATTTTTTTAAAAGGAGAGATGAAAGCTTCTAATTTGTGCAGCTTTTTTTTTCCTAAACAAAATTTTTGAAATGAATCATAAGGTGAGGGTTTACACATTTGAGTTGCAACATCTGAATATAACTGCAGGAGTTCAGATTATACCTTGATTGGTTTGATGAATAGCCGTTCTAAGTGCCGGTTGCACAAAAGCCAGTTAAGTTTTAATCGTGATTAATTCCACGAGAACCAATCAGAGAAGCCGTCTTTTCAGAAAAGCCTTCTCTGATTGGTTCTCGTGAAATCAACCACGATTAAAATTCAACCGGCTTTTGTGCAGCCGGACATAAGACTTCTGAACACTGAGTATACAGTGAAATATTAATATATTCACAATCCATTATCCTTTACTGTATCATAAAATTAATTCAGGAGTAAGCTGTAATAGTTTATGGTCAAACTTCTTAGAGGGAAACTTATTATATTGTGATCGAGAATTTTAGAATTTTAATCCGCGTCATTCTAACGTCATTATAAAATTCACAGATAAGAGAATAATACCAAAGGTTGAATATTTATTTATACTTTCCCTCTGTACTATTGTAGATTTTTTCTTATCGCTGACCTGTCAAAAAGCCAAGGTCAGAAAGTGATAAAACTGAAATCGCAATGTTGTCAATGCTGTGATTATTGATAAATCAACGAATATCCTGTACTATTACCATTATAAAGGTAATCTGGGTGCTTCAGTTCATTACTGCCTCTTGTTCATCTAGGGTACGCTATCGATAATTTATAGAAGATAATTATATTAGAAGGTGCTCAATGACAACTTCAAGTAAACTATGAAGATTAACTAAGACTTGTCTCTCATCAATAATTCACTCATTTAAGCAATCGAACGTTGATAAATGAATTTATTGAGGGCTTTTAAACATTACAAATATTGTAAATATGGATCAAGTGGAGTATAATAATTTCAGAATTGCCATTTTAAAAGTGAAATAATAAAACTACGGTGTACGGTACGTTTTGATATGTCAAGTTTTACTGTTTTTGATAGGCTTTCTGATTCTGAATAATGAGCCCATCAGAATCAAAGTATTGAGCCAATATTGAGTTGCGATGAGGAAAAATACTCTTGTGAGACAGATCAATCGATAAATTTATTGTTTTTGTACAGAAGCCATATAGAATATTTAATTGGTGAGGTCTGATGTGCCAGAAATGGCAATCATGTTTGAAATCAGTCACTTTGTTGGTTTCGCACTCAAGCTATGTAAAGCCAAAACATAAACATGATTGCAAGTCAACCATATGAGAACAATAATAATAAAATACCACTTTCTAAAAGAAAATGAATAATAGTAAAACTTTTACTTCTACAATCATTTCAAGCCGCATTTACACCAGAGTTGTTAACTAAGTTTTCAACAAATTGCGTCAATTTATTGAAAAGCACGTTAACGTTTCAACGTTAACATTTCAAAAGCACGTTAACGTTTTGTTGTCAACTCGTGGGAATCCTCGTTCTCAACAGAAGTTTTTTTCCCACTAATAGTCCAGGCAACGAAGGGGAAATAATTCTTGGCAACAATTAAAAGGTAATAGGGGAAAAAATTCTTGTATAAGCCAAAATTGGTACAGTTGTAGGGGAAGGCTTCTTAAACAACATACTAAAAGTACTGACTGGTAGGGGTGGAGCTATGGGGTGGAGGGGGGTCTAAAGGTGAATTTTTTCGGCTTTTTGTGAATAACTCAAAAACTATGGCCTCCAGGAAAAAGGCGGTTGTCATCAGTAAAATTAAACTACGTAAAATTATCTACAAAAAAGGTACTATGCACTTTTTGATAGGATCAATAATAGTGGAGATATAAAGTGGAGAAAATAGGGGAAAATATTCATTGTACAAAATTACTATAGTTTACGGTTACAAATTCTACTTATACTACTACAAATAATAATAATACTATGTGGAGTTTTTAATACCGGTTTGTGCGAGTAATCCTAGTGAAGGTATGGAGGGCTTAAAGTCAAGATCATGTGGCTGTGGAAGGGTGGGAGCAGACGGCTGGAAAGTGGTGGTGTGCTAACCCCCCACCCCTACCACCACCACCGCGGGTAATTGTGGGAAACTCTACTGAGAAAGTTTACATCAAAATTGTCCCTGGTTCCTACTCCTCTACATGTCCACGCTTGACTAAACTTTCTCTAAATCTAGGTACATACAACTTTGGTGTAAACATGATGTAACATGGTGTAAACATTGGTGTAAGACATGTCGCGTTTTAAGAAAAAATTGAAAGGGTACTGTAGTTGCTACTTGATTTACGGAAAGAATTAATTTTTCTGTCATTCTTCAACCAATCTTAATAAATAAGGTATCCTTGAAGTCTTGATAAAATTTGCTACAGTAACTTTTTTGTCTCTTGTAAATTTCTGTAAAGTGAACGGTTTTCGTGAAATTTGCCATCAAAAATTTAAAATGGCCGCCATTTCGAATGTGTACATCGAAAATTTTTATTTTATTTTTTAAAGTTGAGTCTTTATAGCATAAATATATATACACCAAATTTCAGATCAATACAACATTTCGTTCTTGAGTTGAAAATTCCCAAGAGAAAAAAACAAATTGGCAGCTATAAGGATAACCGCTCAGTTTTATACACTTCAAATACGACATTTGTAGTCTCCTATCATCCAGGAAAAATACCCTAAAATGTTCGACACTACTTCTGAAACACTCTGTATATAACCGACCTTCAGTAACTATATACCATCTATATCTATAAAAGGCTAAGTCTCGACAGACTGAAATCACACCACAGCCTAAACTACTGAGCCTAAAAACTTGAAATTTTGTACAATAGTTGTGTTATGGTAGCCTCAAGACATCCACTAAGAGAGGATTTTCAGAAAATTTGGCCCCCTAAGGGAGCTGGGGCCCCCCAAAAATTGTGTACTTTTCAACCGCTCATTGGACAGCAAAGTCATGAGGAACTTTCCTGTTCAGCTTCGAAAAAACTTTGATCTATGCAGAAAAATTCCAACAAGGAGCACTGGGGGGTCCAGGAGAGGACATTTTTCGAAAATTTTCTTGTAAAATCACATTACAGCACTAGTCCAGTCAATATAGACATAAAAAAGGGGGTGTGCTTGCAATTTATATTGTAGTTCTGATTTTTATATATATCATTTGGGACATAAGAGAAGTCCAGAACCAATTTCTTCATGCAAAAGTTCCTTGAGCTAAATACAGATTGGCCCAAAAACCTCGTATTTTCGGCTCATTTTCCAGTTTTCAGCTATTTCTGCCAAATCTCGTAATTCGTAACTCTCTATCTCCAATGAGTACTGAGTAATGATTTTTCAAAAATGAGTGAAATTTGAAGAAAAAATCAATGTTGATGAATTTTAGTTTTTGATCAACAATATCTTCCGATTGTTACCATTTAGATGTATAATTCAAAATCCCTCTAGGCGTATTTTTGTGCTCTACAATCTGAGATCATGTAGAGCGCTCTCTCATATAGATTTCCAGGTACACCTGACAACAATGCTCCTTGTATTGTGGGAAACACCTCATTTTCAGCTTCAACCATCATCACCAACTACATAGTCTTCACATTGATATTTCACACAATGACATAAGTTCATAAGGTTATGTTCTATGAGAATCACCCATTAGATGCACTTCATTTCAGTATTTTCTAGTGGAGAGGCGCGCTTATATAAGGACACCTCAAGGATCAAAATTTCGAACACTTATAACTTCTGACAAAATGCTCAGATTTCATCGTACTACACTTCATTCTTCTTGGCTCATCAATGCGGTCCAAAATCATGCATCATAAGTCAAATTCGGTCGAAAAGTGGAAAATTTATTGTTGAGTGTAGTTAAGCCCATATTCCAATACACAAAAAATGGCCAATTTCTATATTAAAAGCTGCATGTATTTTGAAATACTTCTCATAAAATTTCCAAATCTAGTGAAGATGTAAAAATTGTCCCCCTCTGTTCACTCCAATAAAAAATACTTCCAATTCCAATACTATTCGAAAATTACAGAAGATTCCACAAATGGCGATTTTAGTTTTTACATTTTTTTTGTGGTTTTACTGTTGATCAAGAGTTTCTAAAACGAGTTTGATACATCATAGAAACTCACGATTGATTCTTAATTGTAGATAAATTCATTCTCTACGTGCTCAGTTGCCTAAAATCCATCATGGATCACTTTTCCCTATCATAGTACTGCCAAAACCGTTAATATGATAAAAATATCTACAATTTCCGGATTTTTTTCAACAATCAAATATCACTCTACGAAAACATTCTTCCATAAAACGATTACAGCAGGTGAAATAGGAAATTATATTGTACATTTGAAGATCAGGTAATGATTTTTATAATAAGTGGTTACCGAGATACATAGCTTTGAATATAGAAATTGGTCATTTTTTGTGTTTTGGAATATGGGCTTAAGTACACTCAACAATAAATTTTCCACTTTTCGACCGAATTTGACTTAAGATGCATGATTTTGGACCGCCTTGACAAGCCATAAATACAACATAATAATTATTATTATCATACAGCAAAAGTTTAAAAAAGGGAGTTTTCATAAAAATAATTTATTCAACATAATATTTATCATAATGTGCAAATGTGGAAATTGAATTAAATTTAAAATGTTTACCATATTAATTTCTCCAAGTGTAGGCACGCTCTTTCATTATGTTGGCGCCGATAGCAAGTCAGCTGCGCGCGCACCTACTGTGACGTAACATGGGCTGCTGTACGGAATGTCAGCTTGAAAAATCACATTGTAGCAACCTTGAAAGTTATTTCGTCGTTTGTTTGTAGGAAAGAGAGACGTTACTTAGTTCGTGAGATTTGTCCTACTGTTAAACATGGCGTTACAGGCTACGGAAGTTCAAACAAAGCTTTTGAGGGTCAAAAACCCGGCACAAGTGGTTTACGAAAAGCTGTCAAAGTGTTCCAACAGCCTGGGTATACGGAGAATTTTGTACAGAGTATTTTGACTGCTTTGGGTCCCCGCCTTGCCGGGTCTACTCTTGCAGTGGGTGGAGATGGACGATTTTTCTGTACAGAGGCCGTTGACATCATTATAAAGATAGCTGCCGGCAATGGGGTGAGTGACCTTCCATGTGTTGTCTAGCCATGTATAACCTCTAAAAATGTTTATAAGATCCAACGTGAAACTGTTTATTCGTACGGTAACTACCGCTGATTGCGCTAACAGAAAACTGTAAAGCATAATTTATAGAAAATAAAAATATTATGTGCCGATGAAACTTAATGTTGAAAACGTCAAAATTGGTTGAAATAAAAATTCTTGTATGACGCGTGTGTCATATTAATTATAAGTATTACATCTAATCTATGTGTAGTAGACGAATATAAGCCTACACAATTTGCTTCACTTTTATGATTGACATTATTTTGTACGTGCTATAATATAGCCGCCTATTTATAAGCTTATTATGCAAGTTAAAATATTGCTTCAATTGCTAAACCTATTACCTTCCTTCATTAAGTTATTTATTTTTACTACGGTATGGTACGGTACAGTATGTAGTAAAATTTACTTTACTTCAAAGTATACGCTTTTCCATTTAACCAATGCCGACCGGCATGTTATACTATATCAATTTAATTCAGATAAATAGTCTAAACTATAATATAATTTTCAAAGTGAGGTTACTCCTATAAAGATCACTAGGTCAAAATAAGCTACACAGATTGCAGTAAAAGTTCCAAATCTAAAAATTATTAAACTTAATCTCAATTAAGTTAATAAAATAGGAAAACCCAATACGACATGCAAAAACTGTATTTAGATAGTGATTTTATTTGAATAACCTTGAACTTGAAAACACCATATTAATTTTATTTATTTATTATTTTACAAAGGCGACTTTCTAGAAGTATTGCCTAGGTGATGATACAATGAAGGTAGAGTTATGAATGAATAAAAATTATAGGTTATGCTATCCACTTGAATTGATTTGAGTCCACTTTTCAGTCCAGAAATAAATAAACTAGACATTTTGAATTTGATTTGATTAAAAACTGAATATAATAAATAAATATATGGTGTAAGTGTGTACGTCTAGTGCCAACATACCTGTCATCAAATTTTTGGTTGGGATCGATTTAGTATGTTATTTTGAGCACAAAATCACAAAAATCTGGTGTGGCGCACTCACACAACTTTCCTTGCCGTTATGAAAATTTATCACCTGACGCTAGTGTTCCCGCGCATACTAGTTTACTATACAATAATCTGAGCCAGCTGGTGACAGGACAATAACGCTGGATACACACGAGATCTTCTATCTCTTCATAGTGAATGATTTAATAGAATCAACAGTTTGCAATTGAATAATTGCATTTTCTCAAATTTCAAGCTTATTTTCAATTTTAGGTGAAAATGTTCCTGGACATAAATTGAAGAGATTTCAATGCTGAATCTTTTCCACTCGAAATTTTTCGTTTAAATTATATCTGAGACCTGATAATTGGAAATCTAAAATCAAACTTTGCATAGATGGGACGGAGCTCCTGGAATTTTTACACATATGAGACTTGTGGCAGTTGATATAGCTTATCAATGACTATTTTAGGTATGAATTTGTTCAAAATCGTTGGGGTCACTTTCGAGAAAATCGCGAAAAATCCTGTTTTTGACAACATTTTCGCCATTTTAGCCGATATCTTGAATTGCATTTGATCGAAATTGTTCGTGTCGGATCCTTATAGTGTAAGGACCTTAAGTTCAAAATTTCAAGTCATTCCGTTTATTGGGAGATGAGATATCGTGTACACAGACGCACATGCACTCATAAACACACACACATACACATACAGACCAATACCCAAAAACCACTTTTTTGGACTCAGGGGACCTTGAAACGTATAGAAATTTAGAAATTGGGGTACCTTAATTTTTTTCGGAAAGCAATACTTTCCTTACCTATGGTAATAGGGCAAGGAAAGTAAAAATTAAATGGCGGTCGCTATTGTTTTTAAAATAAACTAAGTTCAAGTAGCACAATTTTACATGCATTTAACCAAGTAGCAGCCATAAGTAGCTAGTTTTAGGAAAAGCTTTAGGTTAGAAAAGTTTTGGTTAGGAAAGCTTAGTTAGGAAAAACTTTGGGGGAGTAAGTGTACGTCCAGTGCCAACATACCTGTCATCAAATTTTTGGTTGGGATAGATTTAGTATGTTATTTAATCACTCTGTCTTCACTCCAAGCTATTATTTTTTCTAATAAAAATATGTTTTTCTAAGAATAATGTAATAAATATGTTTAAATTTGAGACTTTTAAAGTACCGGTATAATTTTGCCAATAAAAATCTGAATGTATGCAATATGATTGCTGTTAAGGTGCGTACAGATATACGCATATCTATGTAAGATACAGATATAAAAAGCTTGAAATCAGCTGATTAAAAGTGAATTGCTCATGTTCGCGGCGCGTAAATCTTTACGCACCTTTAGAGGCGTAAACAAATGTGTTGTAAATTAATCCTATACTATTAAACGAGCAATTTCTGTTCATATGTTTAGATGTTTTTATGTTTATATATATATATATATAGGTGACCGGATCTCGAAACGGCTCTAACGATCCTCACGAATTTTGGAACAAAGTAGGTTTATGATAAGAAGATACGATTGCACTAGGTCTCAACCCTGGGATAACTTGCTGAAGGACAATAAAAGTATAAATACGTACATGGAAAAACAGCTGGAAATTTTGTCGTCTGTCGATACCGTGGAAGTGAGTGAACGAGTGCATGTGTGTGGGATCATCCAGCTGATCTCACGAGAAGAAAATTCAGCAAGAGAAACTTATTTTCGTTAATTTCTCTTTTTTTAGAAAAAATGTTCTCTTCAGAAAGTCCGAAATAGTAACTAGATGCTGTTAGTGTAGAATAGTTCATAGTATATCAACATAATATTGTAGCAAACATAGTATATCATTCTAAATCGAATTCATGGTATATATATATATATCTGTAATTGATGATGTGTTTGTTTTTTGAAGTGTGAATAAATTGTTATTTTGATGAGTGATAGTAGCTTAACCTAGATTTTGATTTGGAGTGTAGTATACATTTGAAAAGGGACAGTTTTGGGCATAAACCTGTTGTGCCTCCTCATATAACTGTAAAACTAATTGTACGACTGAGAAAATAAATAAATAAATATAAACTATAAATTCAATCTTTCCTTACAAAATTTTTATGCTTTTACACTCCAGAGCAAAACTCGGTCCCCCGATATTTGAATTGAATTGAAAAAAAAAATCAAAATTAATAGTATAGGGCCTACCTATCATATATGGTTAACATTTATACCTCTATACATAATAATGAATAATGTTTTAAATGAGTAAGTGTTTTAAAAAAGGAATAGACTATGCCCAGTAATGAAAAATAAACTTTGGAAAAGGGGAATGGTGAGCTAACCAGTTGTAAAACACCTGTAATTTTCAATTCTGGAAACACTGCATTTTTGTGATTCTGGAAACTCTTATTTGTGCAACTAGTGCGCAAAGTGACAGTTTGCTCTACCGAAAGAAACGTTTTTGCACGAGCCGTAGGCGAGGGCGGAATGGTTTCTTGAGTGCAGCAGAGGAACTTTGCTCACGTATTTCACAAATATGAGAAGTGGTTGATTATGGGTAAAATGATGGCTGTAATCCATCAAATGTTTGTCTGTATAATTTTGTTATTAATAACAACTCTAATTTATTTTAAACTTGATAATTCAATTGAAAATTAATAATCGATAATTTATTCAAATTAAAAATTAAATTTATGCAATTAATTTGAATAATTTTGAGTAAATCTTAATTTCTAAATGATTTTTCAAACAATTAATATGAATGAAAAAAATTCTTTTTGAAATAAGAATAATTATTAATATTCAAAATGTATAATTTAATGAGTTCTCATTTTTATTTATTTAAAAATCAGAAAAAATATAGATAGAACAAATTTGCATTCAAAATACACGCCAACAATGTCAACAGCTGATTGGGATAGCTGCAAGATAATATACGCAAAGTATTAAGAGTACGCAAAGTAATACTTTGCGCTCTAGAGCGGAAAAGTGATTCTTTGCGTTGTGTAATCAGTGCAGGAATGGTCACTTTTCAAGGTAACTGTAGGAAGAATAAATTTTCTGCAAAAGATTAATCGTATTTGCTCTTTATAATTGATTTGTTTTATTGCAGGTTGCAAAATTATTGGTTGGCCAGAATGGTATTTTATCAACGCCATCCGCATCCAACGTTATCAGGAAACACAAATTGACTGGAGGCATACTTTTGACAGCCAGTCACAATCCGGGTGGTCCTGACAATGATTTTGGAATCAAGTTCAACACTTCAAACGGAGGTAATAGATCTAATAATACTTTGTTCTACTTCCAATTTCAATTAGGTACTATATATTTCAATAAATAATATTCAAGTGGAAATTCATAATATACAGGTCTAATTGAAATAAAACAGACAGTATTTGATCTGTCACACATTCAGTAGAAAGTAGAAGTTACAGCAGTAGAACAACAGTGCTTATAAAAATAGTTTATCGCTCAACTAATAATAATTATAGTTGACCCCGGCATAATTTCATCCTGGACCTGTAAAGTATTTTCCTATATTTCACTCGAAATCAGTCAACTGTGAAAAAATGTGAACAAACCAAGGGTCTCCACATGGCGAGGATTCAAATTTTTTTTTTGTGATGGGATCGAAAACGACTGTTGGGGGTCAATCGTTGAAAAAAAGCAAGAGAACAGCAGTGCTTGAAATAACGAATGACGAGACGTAACTCCTTTCTTTGCGAGGGTACCTTACTTGTGGGGGCACTGCAACTAAATAAATTTAGGATATTGTGGGGGTGCGTCATTGGTCTTGGGGGGAGGGAGGTTAAATATTTTTAAAATGTTTATTATCAGTACATGGTTCTAACATTTTTATTAAAACATTTACGGTGCTCAATCATTGAACCCTCAGTGTAATTTCGTTTCGGGTTTGTAGAATATTCATTTCAGGAACTTTGAAATGAAAAAAAATTCTCAAAAACTTTTAAATATACAATAATTGACAGAATAATACTCCTGATCTAGAAACTAGTCTGTGTGTGAGGAGGCACTTTACTTCTTACTTCTACTGTAGACTAGAATCCTAAGAGGACTTTGGATATCTATCTATACTTCAAACTTCCATGAACTACGAATGAATCGTAACAGACTACTTGATTCGTAATAGAAAAAATACTTAGTTAATGTAATGTTTTATTCTCTTTTTTCAGGACCAGCTCCAGATGCTGTTACCAACGAAATATATGATATAAGTAAAACTATCACCAAATACAAGATTGTCAAGGATTTGAATTGTAATATTTCTGAAACTGGTCTAAAAAAATTCCAGGTAATCACTCATTTACGAAGCATTTCACAATAGAAAGCCAATAGAATATTATAAAGAATTGTTTAAGGGTCGAGGTAGGACTTCATCCAACACTTACCGTATTTAAATACTAATACTCAAATCTAATGATAATATCAAGTGAGTGATATCACACAACTGGGTGATAAGTGAAATTATGTAAGTAGCCTATTAAAAAAAAATCCAATTAATATTTACGAGACAGTCCAGTCCACATAGAATTTTTTGAGCATCTAATTGTCACAACTTTAATTATTGAATTCAACAATTCACAATAATTCATTTTGAAAAAATAAATTAAGATACTTTCAATTTACAGTCCAAACTAGAATTTTTAAGATGTTGTAATTTTTAAACTTATCCTATATTTTTGTGAATACATAGTATGTTTTGAAATATTTGATTATTTTTTCAAGCATCACAACTTCCATTATTAAACTCAACAATTCGCAATAATTGATTACGAATAAATTGATAAGTAACTTTTGTCTGTAGGTAATTTAAATTTATCCTTTATATTCTAGGTTGATGGAAAAGCATTCGAAGTTGAAGTAATAGATCCTGTAGCTGACTATGTGATCTTGATGAAAGAAATTTTCGATTTTGAATCCATGAAGAAACTGATCAAAGGAGATGCAAAGAGGCCACCATTTCAAGTTCTTATCAATTCAATGCATGGAGGTATGTAACAAATATTTAAACTACTAATTACACTATAAATGGAATAGCTGTTTATAATAATAATCATTATTTACTGTATTTTTCATGAATACAAGGACTCATAATTATCATAAAAATGATTGGGAGAAAAGAAAAAAAAACAGATCAACCGTTAAATATTTCTTCTCTGTGATGAAAAACTTCACGCAGTTCTTGATATACTAAGAAAGTTGAATGCATAAAATATTAATTTGTAACTTGAAAACCACAGTAGGGTACTAATCCTATTTTTTGAAGTGATTCATAAGCAGCATGGCATGGCATCCCCTCCTAGAATAAATGTCGTGCTCTCGTTGAAAGGTGATATTTTATTGCTAAAATCTGAAATCTGACAGTTATGAGCTTAAAAATCACTTCTGGTGAGCAGAAACCACGGATTAATGAGTTTTCATCTCTTTGTGAGAATCACAAACTGAAACTCATGTTTAATACTCAGTTGAAAGAAAATCATTATAAAACTCAATTCATAACAATTGTAATAGGCCTACATTATGATAAAGTTGGTCTCTTCACTTGTTAGAGGAGTAGAAATCAATGATACTTGAATCATTACAATTTGAAATAGAAGATGAATACAATATTATTCTGTGATTTTATTTTCCATAGTTACTGGTCCCTATGCGGAAGAGATTTTCGTTAAAGAGCTGGGTGCCAGCCAGCAAAATATGGTTAAAACCAATATTTTGCCCGACTTTGGGGGCCACCATCCTGATCCAAATCTAACCTATGCTGCCGACCTAGTGGAGAGCATCGAGAAAGGAGAGTATGACTTTGGCGCTGCCTTTGATGGAGATGGGGTCAGTTCAACTAAATTGATCTTTCATATCATTACATATAATGCCCTTTCGATAGGTAATTTGTCAAACTACCAATATGAAATGTATATGAAAATACACATAGGCTATTGTAATAATAGGTCTTAGAATAATTTCTACAACTGAAATATAAAACATAAAATAGACACCAATATTCGTTGGTTATTCATTATTCATGAAGAAGAAAGTATGTCTGAATTCTAAAATACAATTACGATATTCAAGGTATCGTACTTTGAACCTTAGATGAAGGATAAGCATAAGCTTATCCAGCCTAACCTATATTGCTTGTCTCTGATTGAACCCTGCCAAAGGGTAAGCTTTCTAAATCAACATTGTCTTCATAGTTTACACTTGCTAAAAATACTGTTCCATTGTATCTCGTCAATATGAATTGGCGTACTAGTCTGGTATGTAGTTTTTCATTGCGGGTGATGCCGACTTAAACTTTTCGCTTGGGCTTGGATAATGGAATGAATAGATAAGTGATTGATGAGATGATCAGACCTCTATGCCTACTGGCGGGATTCGAACCCTCGACCAGACAGTGCTAGCAGATTGAAGGTTGTAATACCCCAGACTACTAGACCAACCAGGTCTGACCTAGTAACTGATTGTTCCTCAATGAAAATTGGATACCAAATTTCACTTCCAAAATACTAATGACTATGATGGAAGGCAATATTCAATTGGTGTAGTAATTCAATAATATCCAATCGAATGAAAATACTTTTAGTTCAGCAAAAAACATTCTGGAAACAAAAAAACTCCGACTAATGACTACTGAATCATCGCTTAAACCAGTAACTTAATTGCAACCAGTATCCGGTATCCTGTTAGTTTCCTAACCTGGAAAAAATTCAGTGTTTAAAATATTTATTAATGTGTCAATTTCACCAATAATACATTAATTCATTTATTTCTTTTGTCAATATTCGCTGTTGTAGAAGTCTTGAAAATAATTCTTGAATAATTTTGCTCTGTTGATATTATTGCTCTACAAAACTAAAAGTTTTATTTTCACTCAATTCAAATCTTTTCAACAAAACATTACATAACAATAAACAAAAAATTCACTGAATTTGTAATTGATTGAAATATTTCTAAGGGTTAATACTAAACAATTATGAACTAGATGTATCAATAATTCATTTCTTCAATATATTTATGAAGAAATGTCAATTTATAAATGTCTTTATATATTATATTGTAATGAAAAACCTCTGCATTCTAGGCTTTATTGATCAGTAATGAATTCATAACAGATTCAAAATTAGAATAAATAGTTCAACATCTGATAACAGAAACATAAGAAAAAAAAAACTAGTCATATGATGATTCAATATCATCACATTCTTCCCGTCTTTAGGAATTCAATGAATAGTCTTTCAAATAAGAAGGCATTTTGCGCTCTCTATAAGATCTTAGCAGGGTGCCATCAGGAGGCTCTTCTTCATCACTGAGGGGGAATCCTGTATTTGTTTCATCTTGATTTTCATGATAATTTTCTTGATTGTTCTCAGGCTCTGCGTGATCACTAAGGCTTGATCCTGCATTTGTATCATCTTGATTTTTATCGTTATCTTCTTGAATGCTCTCTTCTCCTCGAGGGGCAAGGTTTTTCAATGATACAGTTGTCTCTCTTCCATCACTAAGCCGTACCTTGGCATATTGTGGGTTGATTTGAAGAATATCCACCTCCTCGACCAATGGATCGAATTTACTTCTTCGTATAGGTACTTTCATTAGGACTTTGTTTGAAGGGGCAAGCCAGGTTGGAAGTGCTATACCATTAGATGATTGTCTATAGTGTCGGAACATCCTATCATGTGGCGTCTCATTAGTAGCCGTGCACAATAGGGATCGAATAGAATGTAGAGAATCTGGGAGCACAGATTCCCAATCAGATACATCCAAATTTCTATGCTTCAATGTAAGAGACACTGTGCGCCAAATTGTACCATTTTCTCGTTCGATTTGGCCATTTCCTGGTGCGTTATAAGGTGATGACATGGAAGTGGCTACTCCTCGATTATGAAGGAATTCCTGCAGCTCTCTGGATTTGAAAGAGGTTCCATTGTCAGTATGTACATAAGAAGGTAAACCAAATGTGGTAAACAAGTTCACAAGGCACTGAATTACAGTTGATGAATTCATATTCGGACAAGGGTATGCAAACGGAAACCTAGAGTACTCATCAATTATTGTCAACAAATATTTGTTTTTAGTTTTTGATGGAAGAGGACCCTTGAAGTCCACGCTTAATCTTTCAAATGGATGTGTCGCCTTTATGAGAGTAGATTTCAATTTCTTGAAAAATTGAGGTTTTATTGCATTACATGTTTGACATGAAGAAGTCATTTTCTGACATCCTCAACTGAATAGGGTAAATTATGAGTTCCTACCCAATGAATCATTCTGGTCACTCCAGGGTGACACAAGTCACAGTGTAGGGAGTATAATTTATCGGTTTGAGTTGCATTACACACTCTGGAAAGTGCATCTGCTACTTGGTCGTCCTTTCCTGGTCTGTAAATTATTTCGTAATTGTAGCATGACATCTCCAATCGCCATCGTTGTATTTTTTCATTTTTTATTTTATTTTGATGAGTCATATCAAACATGAATGATACAGAGCGCTGGTCAGTGATAATTTTGAAGAATCTTCCAAGTAAGAAATGTCTCCACTTTTTAAGAGCACACACAATAGCAAAAGCCTCTTTTTCAATGGATGAATGTTTACGCTCACTATCATTCAGCTTCTGAGAAAAGAATGCTACTGGACGTCCACACTGTGATAGGACAGCTGAAATTGAAAAATCAGATGCATCTGTTTCAACCACAAAAGGTTCAAAGTCGTCAATTGTACTAACTACTGCCTTAGAAATCTCAGTTTTGAGTTGATTGAAGTCAGCTATAGCTTCAGAAGTCAAAGGAAAGGTCTTTGCTGTAAGAAGCCGTTTAGCTTTATCTGAATAATTGGATATCCATTTGGAATAGTGTGCAAACATTCCAATTGTTCGCTCAAGAGCCTTTCTATTATCTGGGGGTGGAAGATTGAGCAATGGTTTCAGACGTTCAGGGTCAGGAGAAATTGTCCCATTTTCAATTTTATAGCCAAGCAAGCTTATTGAAGTAAGTGAATATTTGCTTTTTTCTGTATTGATTGTAAAATTATATTTTTGTACTGCATCTAAGAATTTTTTGAGATTCAAATCATGTTCCTTCTGATTCTTACCACATATTGTCACATCATCCAGGTATGCATACGTTTTTTCAAGTTTTTCATTATTAATAACATTATCAATGACTCGCTGAAAAGTGGGTACACCATCTGTCAGACCAAAAGCAAGCCTTCGAAATTGATACAAACGGCCACATGCCTCAAATGCAGTGAAAGGTCGATCTTTTTCTCGTAGGGGTACCTGGTGGTAAGCGCTTTTCAAGTCAATAGTGGTGAATACAGAGTTTTTTGAGACCTTAGAAACAATATCTTCAAGACTAGGGAGGGGATATGCGTCAAGATGTGTGTAACGGTTAATAGTTTGAGAATAGTCTATTACCATTCGCTTTTTGTGATTTTCGTTCTTCACTACAAATGCTTGAGCTCTCCAGGGAGACCTGCTTTCTTCAATAATTCCATCAGCTAGCAGTTTCTCAATTTCTTTCTCCATGAAACTAGTGTCTTCAAGAGAATTTAGTAATTATAGGTTTAATGTCTTTAGTTAAAAACTTAAAAAGTGGTGGAGGTTCTATCTTTGCTGGAGCCAGATAATTGATAGTCAATGGGGGTTTAGTTCCTCCAAATGAAACTCTAAGTTCAGTGTTGATTAAGTAAGTCATGTCCTACAATAACATTAGCACACAAATCAGGCAATACACTGAATTTTGTTTTGGGGTAATGTTGACCTGAAAATTCTAAATGAGCAACACAATAAAAGGAAATGTTCTTTCTTAGTGATGTTGAAGCCATGGACACTGCACCAGTTGTAGGGTACATTTCAAGTCCACATTTTTTAGCAAAACAGTGTGAGATAAATGTCTCAGAGCTTCCTGTATCTATCAAAGCAGAAGTAGGAATGTTGTTTACCTGAGCTTGTACTGTAGCATTTTCAAGAACAGTAGAGGCTGCAATAAGCGCCGAAGATGAAGAAGTTTTAGAAGATTTGCAGACATTTTTCCAATGACCTATTTTCTGGCATTTTTCGCATAAGTCATTTAGTGCAGGGCACTGCTGACGTGTTTTATGTCGCTGACGACCACAAAAATAACATTTTTGAAAACTTGAGCTTCCAGTTTTTACAGCTGACAAATTTGTTTCTTTACATGAATTTTCTGAAGAATTATTTGAAGTGGCATTAAGAGTTATTTCAGAAGAGTAAGAAGCTGATTGATTTCTGGCAGATTCCAAGGCACGTGCTTTTTCAATAGCTTCATCAAGAGTTAGCTTGTCAAACTCCAAAAGTCTCAGTCTTATCTGATGAGAGCTGAGGCCCCGGATAAATGAATCACGAATGTATGTTTTCCTATGAGTTTCAGAATCAACATCTGCAAACCCACAATTCTTACTCAGTTGTTGTAAAGCTTGGTTATATTGGTCAATTGTCTCATCTGAAGACTGTTTTCTAGTTGCCAATTTATGTCTAGCGAATATTTCATTTATTGGTTTTACATATGCAGATTTTAGTGCGTCAATAGCCGAAGTATATGAATTTTTGTCGGCAATTGTTTGATAAACAGAATGAGATAGAAAGTTGGTAAGCAACCGCAACTTACTTTCATCATCGATGTCTTCTTCGTCAAAAGATGCGATGAAATTCTCAAAAGTCTTTAGCCAGAAGTTCCATTCTTGTAGAGCTGTTGGAGAATTCGGATCACCATCAAATTGTCTGGTTTCAAAAATTTGTCCATCGTAACGCGAATTTTCAGTTTTCGTTTCCAGAAAAGATTTGAAGATTATACATTTGTTGTTGAATAGAAATTGTGAAATAGAGAATAGAAATTGATTGACTCGTATTTGATAAGATGAATTGATTTGATGATTGTTCATGCTCATCTAGAGGAAAATCAATCACAGAAGATGTATAAATGAAAGAATAAGACGTTGATGAAGTCAATACTACTATATTACATTAGCGTCTTATTCTTTAAATTATAGAGAAATACCACAACATCTCTAACCATACAATCAAAATACAGTATAACGCTGTTTTCGCACACAACAGTGACAGTGAAATATAATTCCTATAATTTCTAATGGGATTATTTATACTCACTCGGCCGGGCTGAATGGGAATAGAACTTGAAGGAATTATATTTTCGTTGTTCACTGTCACTGTTGTGTGCGAATCCAGCTTAACTTGGAACATGGTACTTGATTAATCGAAATCGAAGTAGACTTGATCAGTTGAAGATGACTTGCAGGACAGGAACATGGTGCTGGGCAAGAAGGCGTTCTTCGTGACCCCTTCGGACTCGCTAGCAGTTCTGGCGGCTCACCTGGACTGCATTCCCTACTTCAAGAAAGGCGGCGTTCGGGGATTTGCGCGCAGTATGCCGACCGGCGCCGCAGTTGACCGTGTGGCCGCCGACAAACACAAGGAGGTGTTTGAAACGCCCACCGGCTGGAAGTACTTCGGCAACCTCATGGACGCTGGCCGCATTTCTTTGTGCGGCGAGGAGAGTTTCGGGTCAGTAACCACAAAAACGCAAATCAGCTAGGTATAAAGACTGGCTCACTACCCATCATAAATCACGTCATAACTTCATGGGTAGTGATTTTTGCACCATTTTATTTAGGAGAATCTGTTCAACGGGTTTCATTAATGAGATCACTCAAGTTACATTCAATAATTATCTCGGTGACTTCCAGGAGTAGGCTACTTGAAACATCATCTAATATTGTTTGTTCATCTGCTTCAATGGCAATTCATAATTCACTGAATAAAAATGCTTTTCACGAAATCGAAAAGTATTTGCTCTCAATTATCTATAATGTTTTCCATTATTGAGATTCACTTTGAACTGGCAGCATAATGGTATGCATTGATGTTATTTAGGCCTACAGTTTAATGTAGGCTATGTACAACGTTTGAAGTGAATCTCACTATAGTTATTGGATAATTATTGTGATAGCTAAGGATTTATTTTATTTTCAAAGACAATTAAATAAGAATAAATAATATCAAGAATCAATAATCACAAGAAATCAGAGTCTAGGAGTTGAATTTTCAATTCAATTTGATCCTAATATAGATTGTATTACTCCTACAACAAAAAAATGTATTTTTGAATAGTCTTCATTAATTTTAAATTTAGTTTACTGTTTATAAAATGTTATGTAATGTTATATAATGATCTGATCTTGATGGAACACATAATGATTGTTTGATGTGAATTTTCAGTACTGGTTCAGATCACATTAGAGAAAAAGATGGAATCTGGGCAGTACTAGCCTGGCTGTCTGTTGTCGCTCACCTTGGCAAATCAGTGGAAACTATAGTGAAGGAGCATTGGTCCAAGTACGGCAGAAATTTCTTCACAAGGTAAGTTACCAGTGAATCAATACAGCTTAGTAGTAATTTAAGTGTTTCAACTTTTATCCTCAAAATTAATATTCTTTATTTCGAATAAATTTCAATTCAAGATTATACTTATGAACCTCTAAGAAGAAATGAATTTCAAATGGAATTGGAAATGATATTTCAAGTTAATTTCTTTAGTAGTCCAATTGAAGTAATGATATTTGCAACAACAGTCTAAATATTTATTCAAAATGTTGTTTCTCTTCAACAAATCTTCAGTGAATCGCAAACAAAATGCTGCAATCTCCTCCTATTGAATAGATACCTACATGAAATATATTCTAGCCTACTTCGGTAATTAGGTACTTGTTATTGAAAATAATAATGTATCTACCATTTTTCAAAAGGTACGACTATGAGAATTGTGATGCGGAACAGAGTAATAAAATGATGACTGAATTGGAGAACAAAGTAAAAGCAGCTGAGTTTGCTGGTCAAACGTTCAAAAGCGGATCAAAGACGTACACAGTGAAGGCTGCTGACAATTTCGAGTACCTTGATCCGATTGATGGTAGTGTCGCCAAAAATCAGGTAGCTACTTGACAAGTTTTCATTGCTTTACAAATTGAAAATTTATTATTTATTTATATTCACGATGACAACTTACGAAGTTCCATCTTTGATCTATAAGCTATAATTGTCTCGAAATACTCTGAATTGAATTATTGGGGATGTGCCTTATGTAGGTACTAAACGACCTGAAAGTCTACTACCTATGAGGTTATGTAAACTATCAATGCTTTATGGGTATATTTTGGGTCTCCTGTTTATTATCTATATTATCAAAAGACACTACGCTTGATTAACATTTTTGATACCCATGATTATATTGAACGATTTTAACTTTCATGGGGTTTCAACTCTATTCATTCAGATCATCAACTCTAGCAGAATAGATACGATTTTCATTAAATTCAATTTAGATTTCTCACTTACCGCTAAGGTGAGTAGAAATAGATGTTGTTATTCCATGACTAATAAGCTGTTCATAAATGAAAAATGTGTGGACGTTTTCCAGCATTATAATACTTACCCTAAGATTTGTTCAAAATTATAAATGCCAGAAGAACTACCTACCAGGCTGAAAATAGCATTATATAACAGCTATTGCTCTCTCCTGTCAAGTCACTGAATGTCTTTGGCACTTTTCTTATTGATCAATAAGAATACATCATTGATAAACCAAATTTATTATAAGTACGCTAAAAAAGTTCATTTACGTCTGTCAATTTACAGTAGTTCTGCATCCATCGAGAACAATCTTATTGGTATATGAGTTTCTAAATAAACTTGTACAAACTTTCTATTGTTATGATCTCACCCACTGCCAGAACACAAGGTTTTCTTCTGCTGGCATTATAAAAAAACATTAAAGTTGTTCTAACACTGATCTTCTTACACTATTGTTGTTGATTTTCTATTTATATTTTTTATGAATTATTTATAACCTACTTTTTTGAATATTTTTTCTGGATAGAAATTGCAATTTAAAAAACTTCGACTTTTTCAGGGAATAAGAATTATGTTTACCGATGGTTCACGACTTATATTCCGTTTGAGTGGAACTGGAAGCAGTGGAGCCACCATAAGACTTTATGCTGAAAGTTACGAGTCGGACAAGAAGGTGATTGAAAATCCGGCTTCAGAAATGCTCCAGCCAATTGTACAACTAGCGTTACAATTATCACAACTACAAAAGTTCACAGGCCGGGATAAACCTACCGTTATCACATAGATAATAGTTCCAAATAGAAGGATTGTTTCCCAAGTTTATAAAATTATTAAAACTCAATTATTCAAGTTATAGATCAAAATTATTGAGACAAGTTAATTACAGGTCAAACCTAAATCTGAATTAGTTTATGAATATAAATTTGTGGACTAACAGGGTTCCTGCATTGAAATTTTGCTCCTAGGTAGAGTACTTGAATGGTAACAATCGAAGTTTTAAAAATATTTTCAGGTGAACATAAATGTAACAAACTCAAATCAACTCAATTGAATTATTGCCGTTGGAGAAAACAGTATACTCTTGTTAGTAAATCTATCACTAGCATTTTTATACATCGAAGAAGTTTTTAGATTTGAAGGTCTTGAAATCGTTGAACATTTCATTGAAGAAATGACTGAGATGAATCTGACATTCCCAGTATAAATTATTGAAACAGTTCTTAACACAACTGATTCAGTTGCATATTATCTTGTTACTTAGATAACTCTTAGACTAAAGCACTCTGAACAGTAGTGGATTGGAAGTTCCAAAACATTTCTTAGCACTTCAACGTCAAAATAAGCATTGAATATTCAGTTATCAATTGTTTAGTACTAGAGTTGTGATTTATATTTAGAATTCTAAAGAACGTTAAATTTTTATTGTTAGAGAAGAAATATTCAATAGATGATCACTTTATGCTTAATACCATGCAGTCAATAATGATTCAATTGATTAAATCAATTAAAAATACTTATTGCAGTAGTAATTCTTAGTTGTAATGAAAATAATTTCCTATATTTGATATTAATCTTGATTTACTGTTTACTTTTGAATTCTTTCCTTTATGGAAATATGTGTTGTATTAGGAAAATCATTTTAGAAGAAAATCTTTCATGACTTATGACTTATTCATCAAATAGAAACGTGTTTAGAAACAATTATTGTATTCATTCCTGATGTATAAAAGGGACCGATCAAATATTTCACTTAGATCATGTTTTGATGTATTTGTTACCCATATTGAATTGCATGTAAACTCTCTTCGATATTGATAAAAGTAAGATGTAAATTTCAGATATAGAATCTAGATTTAAGAATATTGTAAGTACATTATTGTAATAAGATTATGGTAAACATAATTCTTTCTATGATTCAAGATCACTCCCTTATTTCTGAAACTATTACTGATTAAATTTCTAGTTCTGATTTGACAAGAATCAAACTGATACTGGAAAATTTCCAAGTAGACTGATGATATTATTTCATTTCTTGTGAAATTAGACAACTTTGATATTATAATGAATGGTGTAACATTTTAATAACTCGAGACTAAATTTTCCATTAATATTGTTGGAAACAGGACTATCAAAAGTTGGTAACTCAATCAAGCATTCTGGATTAAATGTTTCAAAATAAAGGTGATGATCGAATAATTCTAAACGGTAAATATCCATTTGAAACTTGATACATATTACTGTTAATAATACATGAGACATACACGTACAAATGTATGAATATTCCTTAATGCTATCTCAATGTTTCCTCCAATAGAATTATTAATTATGTTGAAATAAATATTCACTACTTGCAAACCATCAATTAACCAAAATCTATTGTTTTACGAATTTTTTCTTCAGATGCATGATTAAATAAGCTATATTGAATTGAAGTAATTGAAACTATACCGGTTTTGAAGTTCCAACTAAATTCTTGGATCCAAGAGCCTTTTCTCCATAGCACTATGAATTGTTGAAGATTGGAAGTGTTCAATACTGAACGGATCTTGGGTGAATGTTTGTTTTTTAATTTTATGGTGATTTGAAAGGAAAGTAGCCATTTGGGAAAATGAATTGAATGCTGTAGATATAGATCTAAACTATAATGGAATATTAATGATGTAAATATTATGACACTTGTGTCCAGGTCTTTTCAATTGAAAATTTGATAATTTTTCCAAAATAATCAGCTTTATTTATTCATTCTCTTTCAAGGTATTAGCCTAGTTATTTTTGAAGTATTCAATTATAATAAATTATAATATTGGTTATTATACTTAATAGGTATGGATTAGAGTTGCAGTAAATTCTTTATCCTTATAATAATAAAGTTGTGCTTCTTGGAAAAAGTTATGTTCCTTTGGAAATTCTATATACAAATTGAATGTAAGCTACTAATTGCCATTCATCTCAGTGATGGAAAAATTGATGACAGAATGTTTCTTCCAACTCTAACAATAAATAATAATGATAGATTTATTGACATTCATTAAATGAACAAAAGCCTCTCAATCGAGGTAGTTTGTGATTGGAAGTTACCAAAAAAACATCTTCGTAATATCAAAATTTACTACTAGTTCTGTGAACAGTAGACCTCACGCAGTTTTCTCATCCACAAGTATCTGGTGTCACCTGTTCTAGTTGCAGCGATACCAGCCTTTACAATATATTTATAAATTGTCCATGATTATTTGCCATCTTCTCTGATCCCTGGCTGTTGTCGGCCACAATAAATAATATTCATTTTTCCAATTTTATCAATGAAATTACTTCTACAATAAAAAAAAACATGCAAAAACACCTTCTCATACAAATCAATTGCATTGTACAGTCCAGTTCCTGTAGCTTTGCCTATCGGCGGAGGGCCACTGCCCTTCAAAAACATCGAACCTTTTTGAAAATGTTTCTTTCAATAAGCAACATGTGCTCTTCTGTATTTTCTCAAAAGCAACGTGTTGCATCCGAAAAGATACACAAGGAGCTTTTTAGAGTTACGTCCTTCTAGCACAACACAGCCTATCAGCTGACACTCGTTCAACATGGTCTTTCCTTTGTTGGTGATACGTTGCAACTCTCTCATTCATGAAGAATCTCTGTGTGTAGGGAGCTTCCTCCATCTAGGGTGTCTGAAGCTGATGTTTTTTGCAAAGCCGTGAATATTACCCCGCGAACCTTAGTTTGCCTATTATGCTGTCTGTTTCAAAGTCACGGAGGCAAAGCCACGGGACGCCTACTGCAACCGAATAATAACTTTAGGTATCGTACACTGAAATAACTAACTGTACGTTACAATAAACATGTAGGTTGTAAAATCATTTCCATTGAATAGAGTGAAAAGAGAACGCCTTCTATTGGTAGGAATGAAAAACGTTCTAAAATATTATGTGAAATGAAAAATGTTAATAAATTAATGCCAGAGAACCCCAGACACAAGTGCCATAAGAGTTTGAATATTTTACTTTGTACATAATATATTTTATTGAATCAAAGGGACCTGATATTAATGTTTGTAAATGTTAGTGATGAGCGTACATGAGAAGTATAGATTTGATTTTCATGTGAATAAGAATGTTAATATTAACTTTAATGTACGCAACAGTAATCGAAGATATTATTGCGACCAGCATCAACTGCCAAGTTTTTGTAAAATGCCACTAGACGGAGCTGCGGTCTGGGAGAATTATAAAAATTGTACAGTTTCTTGTTAGGTTAGGATAATAACGTAGTTTAGCGAACGCAAGGCCTGGTCAAATGCACTGGACACTGTAGGGATTCTAAGCAACTCATAAAGATTCATTCTCTTTCTTAATATTCAGTCACTTATTAAATTATATACTGGATTGAACCAACTATTGATTCTAGATTGAAATTTCTCACAGTTGAATTTTGAAGCTATGAATAATTCAATTTAAAACTTGTAACTAAATCACAATATCTGCAAAAGATCCACTAGTAGTACCCTAATTATTGTAAACACATTGGCTCACATTCATTAGTCTTGTGTTTTGTAAGTTAGTGTAAACTTACTTAGATCATTTGCTATTGTAACTTTCAAAACTATGTGTAAATAACTACTGGAGCCAGACTCGTGTGCGAGTTACTGCTACTATTGAACAGTAACTTTTATAAAATAAAATTAATATTTCCTCACCTCACTTGTAGATTCACAATTGAGGTTCATCTTGGAATCAAGTTGATATATAGCCTACGCCTAGGGATAAGCGGGAAAATTTACACATTTTCAATCGATCTTGTAAATATAATAACACATTTTCTCCAAGTTTTCATAAATCACTCTTTTTCCATAATACAACACTTTTTATAATATGATAGTGTTTCAATAATAGTTATATTATATGTGGAATAATATTGATGTAATTTTATCAATGAAACACCAATCTAAAACTGTAGAATGAAGTAAGTCAAAGTTTGAATCAATTTTTTGTTTAAATAACCTATTTTCATGGAAAATTTGATTGAAATTTATTTGTTATTCAAGAAATTATTTAATAATGTCATCATACATTATCTCATTCACTAGTTTTGGTTTACATTGATTCCATTAATGAAATTGAGAAACGAGTAACAAGCTAAGGCGTGTCAGCATAATTCTTTTTCACACAACTATATTCTTGATTCAATACAACTTGGATCCGATTTACTACTTTGGAATTATGTATGGTCGACTGAAAATATGCTGTAGATGGAGATAACGCTCTAAAACTAGAAGGCTTCTTTGCCAAGGAAACTAATAAATAATATCTTTAAATCTTATAAAAACAGTATTTTTCCCGATTGTGTATAAAATCCCGAATTAATTCGAAATTAACAATGACTCAAGTGATAATATTGTTAGAATAATGTAGTTTTCATATACTGTAGCGTACTGTAATTTGTGCAGCTTTTGATCTATTTGTAATTAATCTCCATTTGTAAATAATAAACTTGTTAAAAGATTCCTTCACCATATTATAGTTAGCAAATAATGTCTAAAAATCACTAATGTTAATATTGAATGTTTCTTCTCTTCAAACTATTATAAAGGTGTAGCCTACCACAGAATCAAAATTTTTATGTAAGGTACAAAATGCAATAATAAGATAGTAATTTGTTCCAAATTGTTCTTTTTTCAATAAAATTATCAAATGTTAAACTGGTGGTTTTATTTCAATGATAACGAATTAGGTACTCAATTCTAGAATTACTATGTAGCATCAATACAAACGAATTAGAACAATAATGATTATTTCTATTCAAAGATGAGCCAAATTCATGACGATTCTGATCATTGTTTGATTATATAAAGCTAATCTCTATAGAAAACTTATAGAAACTATAGAAAGCTAATCACAGAATAATTTATAGGCCTACTGTCCTTCAAAGAACAATTCATGCAATGCAAATTGAAATGAAATTACTAACACCATAAAATAATTTAAAAAGGGTAGGTACTGAGATTTGTATTTCTATTTATATTACAATAAGTAGCCCTAAACAGAAAAGAGATAACACCATAGTTTATATAAAATATGCTACTTATCCCCGATATTCCAGTAGTGCTAAAAATGTTTCAGGGTCGAAGGGTTTAAAGGGAATTAAATTATTTTTTTGGAAATTGAAAACATCGCATTAATATGCTTTTCTTTTGCATATCACTTCTCTCAGAATAATGGGATGGTGTACCGTAAGTATGAATTTTATATTAAAAATGAGGGGGAGAATGTTTCTTTTCTATTAATGTTTTATCCGACCTATAGTTGATATAAAATTAATGACTATGCTCCGTAATGTCGAGCAGAGAACATAAAATTCTCGACATGCTAGAAACCTTCTTGTTTCAAAAGATAAGTGGGTGGTGAAAGCAAGAGAGTTGCTCAGGAATGATAGAAATTATTTTTCCAATTATTTGAAAAACCATCCACTCATTTTTAGAAAGAAAAAGGCACCTAGGATGTGAAAAATTACATGGTTTCTGCTCGAAATCAAAGTATCGACATCTGTTTTCATGTAAACAAATTATATTTAGACTCGCTCTAGAAAAGAATAATTAGTATTGATGTTATTCATGAGTAATGCTGACAGTTTCTAGTGAATCCACACAACGGTTATGCATATCGATACCTTCATTCTAATACCACGTATGTACAGAAAAGCAAATTTTTCAGGTGGGCCAAAAAACTGATTTTAGCAATTATTATTATAATTTCCCATGTGAAAAGCTACAATTATATTATTATGGATAATCGTACATTTTTTGAACTTTTTCTCACAAATAAATCTTCAAATGATTATCCTACAAATTTTTAAATCACATACGTGGTATTAGAACTGCAAAACAGCTCTGATACGTGTTATTTCCTGCATAGCCTCATACAATAACAATGCATTCATTTTTATAAAATTCATAATTACAATATTTCTATAATAGTTGACTTAGGATTTCCATTCAGAAATAAAGTTGAGACAAATAATTATTTGAATAGAAATATATTTTTACAACTTGACTCAAGAAATCATTATCATTATTAACTTATTTTATATGAAAATTTCAGTGCTCTACTTTTTAATTTTTCTAATTCACTTCTTACGTTTCTCATTCTCTGTTAGTTTATGTGGAAGATTATCGTAAAAGCTATGAAAGTCAATTGGTATCACGTTTTTCAATTCTTGAAGGTGTTTCCATTTGGAAAGTGGGATAGGAATCGGACCCTCATACAATGCTGGAGCTTCTGCATCATTCCTCACTTTGGAAGGTCTTCTTGGCAAATTTTGATAATCATCATTGAAATTCAATTTATAGAATACAATCCCATTTTGATATTTCAGGCTGACAATATCAACGACTACAGAATCACCTGTTTTTTTCCCTGGCCGCAGTGAATCATAATATTGGAGGTCTTTTGTTGAGTAATTTTTACTTTCCTTGCCCTATTACCATAGGTAAGGAAAGTATTGCTTTCCGAAAAAAATTAAGGTACCCCAATTTCTAAATTTCTATACGTTTCAAGATCCCCTGAGTCCAAAAAAGTGATTTTTGTGTGTGTGTGTGTGTGTATGTGTGAACATGAACAATTTCGATGAAATACAATTCAAAATGGCGAAAATGATGTCAAAAACAGGTTTTTTCGTGATTTTCTCAAATTTATACCTATAATAGTCATTGATAAGCTCTATCAACTGCCACAAGTCCCATATCTGTAAAAATTTCAGGAGCTCCGCCCCATCTTTGCAAAGTTTGAGTTTAGGCTCCTAATTATGAGGCTTCAGAAACAATTTAAACAAAAAAAAATCTAGCGGAAAAGATTGAGCTTGAAAATTTCCACAAGTAATGATCAGTAACATTTTCACCTAAATTTGAAAATAAGCTCGAAATTCGAGAAAATGTGATCATTCAATTGCAAACTGTTGGCAACTGTTGATTCTATTAAATCATTCACTATGAAGAGATAGCACACCTCGTGTGTCTCCAACGTTATTGTCCTGTCACCAGCTGGCTCAGATCTTTAAATAGTAGACTTGAGATGCGTGTGAACACTGTGAACACTAGCGTCAGATGATCAATTTTCATAACGGCAAGGAAAGTTATGTGAGTGCGCCACATCAGATTTTTATTAAAATCATTAACTAAAACTAGAAACAGAAAAAGGCCAAGGACTGATCCTTGAGGAATCCCCACAGTCATATCAAGAGAATTTGAGTTTGTGATATTCAAGCTAACCAATTGTTTTCTATTTTTCAAATAACTCTTGATTAGCATGAGCTCCTTATTTATAATAACATACTTTTCAAGTTTTTTGCAAAGTATAGAGTGAGAGACACAATCGAACGCCTTGCTTAAGTCTAATAGTAGAGATCCAACTAATTGCTTACATTCAAAACATATTCAACAAGTTTTTCAACTGCATCAATGGTACTAGTAGTTCTGTGAACAGTAGACCTCGTGCTCAGTAAGTTACATTGACATGTTGTTATGTTTTCTCAAAAATTAATAAATAGTTTATCAATTTAAAATGTCTAGAAAAAATCCTAAATATACATAGAGCTTTCTGTCCTATCGTACCGTGACGTGTCGTCCCGGAATGTGAGTGTGAGCGCTGTTATCAGGTCTGGCTGCCGCCGATACGCCAATCCAATCAACCCATCAGAGAACATTCTGTGATGTCGTGTTGGCGAAAAATTAGTGTGTTGAAATTAACAAAATAAACTACCATAATGCTGATTTCCTACAAACTTTATTTCTCACTTTTCATGATTTTAGAAATCAATTTCTTTCCAATAATATTTGTTGCAATTTTAATCATCAGATTAAAAAAGAAAAATGTAAAAAAATGTTCTCTATCAATAGCTCCAAACTCCACTAGAATCGTGGCCTCAGCTTATGGAAAGAAAAAGTTGGTAACAATCGGAAGATTCAAATATCAAATTTCACTCATTTAAAAAAATTATAACTCAGTACTCATTGGAGGTAGAGAGTTCCGAATGATCTCATTTTATTCAAAATTTTATAATCTTGAAAAAAGGTGAGAGCAAATTTTTCTGTCCCACTGGATTTGGTGGAGATAGCTGAAAACTGGAAAATGAACTGAAAATACGAGGTTTTTGGGCCACTTTGTATCTAGCACAAGGAAATTTTGCATGAAGAAATTGGTTCTGGACTTTTCTTATGTACCCAAATAATACATTAAAAATCAGAACTACAATATAAATTGCATCCACCAATGTATATAGTGAGGATAGTGACTGGACAATGCCTCAATATTTATCATAAATTGGAATAGGTTGTCACTGATGTTGTGTTGTTGTTAGTATTTACTTTTTAACATTACAGAAGTAAATAACACAAGTCGAACAAAATGTATCTTCAAATGGTTTGGTTTTTGGAATAAAGATATCATCTGAACAAGTAAATTTTATAAACTCTATCTATTAATACCAAATATCGGGACACCGAGCTTTGCTCGTTATTTATTCATTGATAAACAGAACTCAATTCTTTAAAATGATTGGGGGAGGACTAACAGGCACAGCCCAAATCTGTTTCTTCCCCGAATTTTGATTTATTCACTATAAAATTTATAGTTGGAATATTTAATATTCCAAAAAGTAGGTTATGTTTCATACACTTGAATTCAAGTGAGATTTTCAGTCCAAATATTTGAAAACATAAAAGTTCTAATTTAGATTGTTTACATACCAAATTGAATAACAAAATAACACTCACTAATCACTTGGAACTGTAGAATAATGATTAACTTTAAATATTATGATATATACCATCTCATGTCAACAAATCAGATTACTGTATTTAGATCGAGTCAATTAAAATTTCTCGCGAGATACGGTAAGCTAATTGATTACACAGCTGATCTCCCACACAGGCACACGCATCTTCTGTTATCGACAGACGACGAAATCATCATCTGTTTTTCCAAGGATGAATTATCCTTTTCATGTCCTTCAGGGAGTTTTCTCAGGGATGAGACCTGATGCAATCAAATTTTGATATCATAAACCTACTATATTCCGAATTTCGTGAAATCGTTAGAGCAGTTTCCGAGATCCGTTGAACATAAATAACCAGATATAAAAAAAGAAAAATATGAACAGATATACATAAATTGCTCGCTTAATATAATAGGATAACAACTTATAGTCCAGTCAAATGGTCGTTTTTCAGGAAACAGCCCCGAAAGAATTTTTTTTTATGGTTCTATATATATTTTGGGGCGCTGAATTCTAATCTGAAATTTGCTGACACGCCAGAGGGCAACTTCACCCCCAAAATTTTGGATTTTTTTTTTCAAGTTTTCCATTTAATCTCGAGAACCTTGAATTTTTCGAGAAAAAGCATTCTCTATATAATATTAAAGATAATAAAATTTCCAATGAATTGAGTAGTCGCGCAGGACTACTTTTTGGATTTTATATCTAAAGTGTTCCACAAGATACGCAACTTTGAATGTGCGAGAAATTTGTGATATTTCCCCCATTTTCACAGCCTTGCATATGCAAGGTTGCGTATCTTGTGGAACACTTCAGATAAAAAATCCAAAAAGTGGTCGAGGCTGTGATGAATTTTCTCCTCTTTTCACTCCCATGAAATATACTTCTGTTTTCAATACCGTTCAAAAGTTACAGCCAATTGAATAATGATCTGTATTTCTCATTTTTCTTGCGATTTTACTGTTATTAAAGAGTCTCTAAAATGAGTACAATACATGATAGAAACTTGCGATTGGTCTTAAATAAGAGAAAATTTCATGCTCTATAAGCTGAGTTGCCTTAAATTGAACTTGCATTACTGTTTATATCGAAAAACTGTCGAGACTGTGAAAATGAGAAAAATATCGCATATTTCTTGATTTTTTTGAAACAAACGTATCTTACTTCACGATTATATTTTTACAAAAATCATTCACCTCACATAAAAGAGGAGATTCTTTTCTTCAAATCAAGACCAAGTATCATTTTGAGTTACCGAGACACACAGTTTTGAATATAGAAATCGGTCATTTTTCTATGCATTGAAATATGGGCTAAAATACACTAAAGGAGGAATTTCCTATTTTTTTAACAAATTTTAGTGAGATGATACATGATTTTCAACCGCCTTGACGAGCTGATATGAACGAGCTGTAGTACGAGGAGATGTGATCATTCAGTCAAAAGTTACAAGTGATTAAAGTTTTGATCCTGGACGTATCCTTATGTGTGCCCCCCACTAGGAAATACTGAAATCTAAGGAGTGATTCTCATAGAACATAACTCTCGTAAGGATATTTCAGCCGAAATATGTTTCTTTTTTGTTAGGAAGGCCATGAAAAGGTATTATAATGAAAATTTGAATTTTGGCTGTAGGACATGATTTTCTATTTTTGGGTGTATTCCCCCTCACACCTCTTCTAAATTCAAAAACAGGTACCTAAGGAATTCTGTTCAGAATTAATGTTATTAATTCACGTGATGTGTGGCTTTCTATCATTACTAGAAGAAGATCCTAGTTGTATAGGGTAGAAGTGGTAGGTTTGAATAATTTTGGACCCCTTAAAAAATACCCCTTTTTTGGAAACTCTTAGATCCGGAATCAAAAATCGTAGAGTCCTGCGCGACCACTCAATTTATTGGAAATTTTATTATCTTCAATATTTTAGAGAATGCTATTACTCGAAAAGTTAAAGGTTCTCAAGATTAAATGGAAAACTTGAAAAAATCCGAAACTTTGGGGTTTTTTGGGAGTTTTGGGAGTGAAGCCACCCTCTGGCATATCAGCAAATTTCAGGTTAGAATTCAGCGCCCCAAAATACATATAGAACCGTCGCGAAATGTTCTTTCGGGCTGTTTCCTGAAAAACGACCATTTGACTGGACTATTATACAAAACAGAAAAAAGTAATGAAGTATTACAATAATAACTTGATTACTGTGTGGTAAATAGGGTGTAAATTTGAAAGATTGAAATTGGTTTCATTTGATATTTTTCACAAATTTTTGACAAGAGAAGTTTTTTCTTCTGTCAAATTCACTAGAGTTTGCGATGTTGTTTATAATTGCATTCCCATTTCAGTAAAAATTTCAGGAGCTCCGCCCCATCTTTGCAAAGTTTGAGTTTAGGCTCCTAATTATGAGGCTTCAGAAACAATTTAAACAAAAAAAAATCTAGCGGAAAAGATTGAACTTGAAAATTTCCACAAGTAATGATCAGTAACATTTTCACCTAAATTTGAAAATAAGCTCGAAATTCGAGAAAATGTGATCATTCAATTGCAAACTGTTGGCAACTGTTGATTCTATTAAATCATTCACTATGAAGAGATAGCACACCTCGTGTGTCTCCAACGTTATTGTCCTGTCACCAGCTGGCTCAGATCTTTAAATAGTAGACTTGAGATGCGTGTGAACACTGTGAACACTAGCGTCAGATGATCAATTTTCATAACGGCAAGGAAAGTTATGTGAGTGCGCCACACCAGATTTTTATTAAAATCATTAACTAAAACTAGAAACAGAAAAAGGCCAAGGACTGATCCTTGAGGAATCCCCACAGTCATATCAAGGAAATTTGAGTTTGTGATATTCAAGCTAACCAATTGTTTTCTATTTTTCAAATAACTCTTGATTAGCATGAGCTCCTTATTTATAATAACATACTTTTCAAGTTTTTTGCAAAGTATAGAGTGAGAGACACAATCGAACGCCTTGCTTAAGTCTAATAGTAGAGATCCAACTAATTGCTTACATTCAAAACATATTCAACAAGTTTTTCAACTGCATCAATGGTACTAGTAGTTCTGTGAACAGTAGACCTCGTGCTCAGTAAGTTACATTGACATGTTGTTATGTTTTCTCAAAAATTAATAAATAGTTTATCAATTTAAAATGTCTAGAAAAAATCCTAAATATACATAGAGCTTTCTGTCCTATCGTACCGTGACGTGTCGTCCCGGAATGTGAGTGTGAGCGCTGTTATCAGGTCTGGCTGCCGCCGATACGCCAATCCAATCAACCCATCAGAGAACATTCTGTGATGTCGTGTTGGCGAAAAATTAGTGTGTTGAAATTAACAAAATAAACTACCATAATGCTGATTTCCTACAAACTTTATTTCTCACTTTTCATGATTTTAGAAATCAATTTCTTTCCAATAATATTTGTTGCAATTTTAATCATCAGATTAAAAAAGAAAAATGTAAAAAAATGTTCTCTATCAATAGCTCCAAACTCCACTAGAATCGTGGCCTCAGCTTATGGAAAGAAAAAGTTGGTAACAATCGGAAGATTCAAATATCAAATTTCACTCATTTTAAAAAAATTATAACTCAGTACTCATTGGAGGTAGAGAGTTCCGAATGATCTCATTTTATTCAAAATTTTATAATCTTGAAAAAAGGTGAGAGCAAATTTTTCTGTCCCACTGGATTTGGTGGAGATAGCTGAAAACTGGAAAATGAACTGAAAATACGAGGTTTTTGGGCCACTTTGTATCTAGCACAAGGAAATTTTGCATGAAGAAATTGGTTCTGGACTTTTCTTATGTACCCAAATAATACATTAAAAAATCAGAACTACAATATAAATTGCATCCACCAATGTATATAGTGAGGATAGTGACTGGACAATGCCTCAATGACTTTACTTAGTATAAGGTAGGTACAATATTGCAATAATTGGTCAATAGTTGTGTGGTTCATTATAGGATCCTCCTTCTAAACAGGTGTAACTTTGGTAACTTTTAAAAATCAGGAAAACCTCCTTCACTAAGTATAGAATTTACAATATAAGTTAGTTCAGGTATAAAAACATCAACTACATTTCTCAACAAATAATTTGGCATCCAATACACATCCTCAGATTTTGAGTGACACATTCTATTTATAATAAAACTGATGATTGTTTCATCAACCTTCAAAAATTTGAATTGTTGGCTATTCATATTATTATTGAGTATTGATACTTAGTCCAGTCAAATGTAGTCCAGTCACTATATACATTGGTGCTTGCAATTCATATTGTAGTTCTGATCTTTTAATATATTATTTGGGTACCTAAGAGAAGTCCAGAACCAGTTTCTTCGTGCAAAATTTCCTTGTGCTAGATACAGAGTGGCCCAAAAACCTCGTATTTTCGGCTGATTTTCCAGTTTTCAGCTATTTCTGCCAAATCTCGTAATCGGACAAAAATATTTGCTCTCGCCTTTCTTTTGGATTATAAAATTTTGAATAAAATGAGATCATTCGGAACTCTTCTCTATCTCCAATAAGTACTGAGTTATGATTTTTCAAAAAATGAGTGAAATTTGAAGAAAAAAAATCAATTTTGATGAATTTTAGATTATGATCAACAATATCTTCCGATTGTTATCATTTAGATGTATAATTCGAAATCCCTCTGGGCGTATTTTTGTGCTCTACAACCTGAGATCAGGTTGAAGATTTCTAGGTACACCCTGACAACAATGCTCCTTGTATTGTGAAAAACACCTAATTTTATTGGAAATTTTATTATCTTTAATTTTGTAGAGAATAATTTTTCTCCAAAAACTCGAAGTTTTCGAGATTACATGGAATAAAGTTAAAAAGTCCGAAATTTTGGGGGTTTTGGGGGTGAAGCCGCCCTCTGGCGTGTCAGAAAATTTCAGATTCGAGTTCAGCGCCCCAAAATACATATAGAACCGTCGAGAAAAATTCTTTCGGGGCTGTTTCCTGAAAAACGACCATTTAACTTGACTATTATTTAAAAGATCAGAGAAATCTACATCATTTGTACCATTACTTTTGTTTGATTATTACCAGAAGCCCATGACACATTAACCAATGAAATTATTACACTGCTCAGGAGAGATTGGAATGACCTGTCTTATTGAATTTACCAGATTACCTTCATTTTTGGCAATTTTCCAGGCTGCCTTGAATTCATTTTTAGCCTCAGCTATAAATTTACCAATAACTACAAGTTTTGCTCTAGAGATCTCTTGCTTGTATTTTATCTTAGAATTCTTAAACATAATTTTGTACACAAGGTTATTAGAGCTCTTCCATTTGTTATATCATAAGAAGTAGTTCACGCACACTATCAAGTTCAGGAGTAAACCTGATTGGGTGGCGTTCAGGCTGATTGGGTTGGCGTAATCGACAGTCAAGTCTGAGACCTGTGCAAGGTCCACCGTTCACAAAACTACTATTCACATTGAGTAGATGATTTCAAAACGTTGGAAGTACCTGAGACGATTTGTTTTTTACTTTCCTTGCCCTATTACCATAGGTAAGGAAAGTATTGCTTTCCGAAAAAAATTAAGGTACCCAAATTTCTATACGTTTCAAGGTATATATCAAGGGTATTGGTCTGTATGTGTGTGTGTGTGTGTGTGTGTTGTGTGTGTGTGTGTGTGTGTTGTGTGTGTGTGTGTTGTGTGTGTGTGTGTTGGAACAAGTATATTACGGGGAGACAATCAAGATACACAACACATTAAGGGGAGGTGTGTACACTAGGGAGACCCCGTATTGTCACTGCTCAATTTTAGTAAAAATCACTTCTACATGCTTAAAACCATGTAAAAACGTAATAAAAAAAATCTCCCCATTTTGTTAGTACTCTACCTAATTGGGATACACTCCAGTTCCCAAAATTGCCACCACGTTGTGCTACGATCGCTAATACACACTTACACAAAACTCATTTATGGATTGAGCATACAATGCGGGCAACTTGCATATCCCTGCAAATCTACATTGTCTCCTCCACTGTTCGAGGTAACTGGTTTGCTATGGGATTTGCCGTGAATTCATGAATCAGCAGCTTATTTCCTGTTTCGTTCAGACTCATCGATTCACAGCTTAGAGAATTCATAGTTAATTTTTCTGTTCATTCACTTGTGACATACGAAGGGAGCGAGGATACATGCTTGCAGAATGTATTGTCGTACTGATTTTTCTGTTATTTGGTACAAATAGTCTGTAAGTAGTGGTGTTTTGAGAGAGCTGCTTATCCAATAGAAATCGAGGGGTGTGGCCTCCACCTCCACCCCCCCTGCCCCAGTCCGCCATTTTGGCCCCGCCCCCAGCCAATAGGAATCGAGGGGCGTGGCCACGCCCCCAGCCAATAGGAAGCGAGGGGGCGTGGCCAAAATGGCGGTCCCCTTCCCCCTTCCCTAGTGTCGGCCATTTTGTCCCCCACCAAAGTCCCCGCCCCAACCAATAGGAAGAGGTTCCCCAGGCCCCGACGGCCATCTTTGTTGTAGCAGGTGTTTTGTCAAAAACATCTGCCCCAGTCATCCCCCACCAAAGTCCCCGCCCCCAACCAATAGGAAGAGGTTCCCCTACCCAGGAAGTGCCCCCGACGGCCATCTTTGTTGTAGCAGGTGTTTTGTCAAAAACATCTGCCCCAGTCACACCTGCTTCAGCAATTAAGTGGTGCCAACCTGATTAGCATATTAAAAATATCCCCACATTTAAAATCTTTAAAATCTTAAAAATCACAGATATCACTACTAGCACTAAACTCTCAAACTACACTACTAGCGCTAAACTCTCAAACTACACTACTAGCGTTCAAAGTTTGGCGCAAATTAAACTACAATAATATGTTCCTTGTTTTCCTCCACCACAGGAAGAATGAAAAAAATTACATTTCATATTTGTTCGTATGAGATGTCTTTTCCCCCACACTATGCTGTAAAAGGAATGGTGGCGCTTTTTTTAATGTGCTTTCCCCATATTGAGAAAACTCTAATTGAATGTCGCTATAATAGGATGTAGAATAGATAGGCTAATCTATTCTACATACTACTATAGTTATTCATTACAAAGTATTAATCAACATTAGGCCTATTGCACAATCAATGATGGGAATGGTTGTTTTTTTTTTTTTTTTTTTTTTTTTTTCATATATTCCTTTCTTCTTCTAGAAGAACAAGAGGCGATTTACCTTCTCGCTGTACACACTTCAGATAGAGTTTTTGTTTGTTGAAATCCTCAAGTGTTTGAAGATTCAATACACTCAGAAATTTCTCAGGTAAGTAAACTTCGCAATAATAGTCACCATTGCTGTCATGATCGTATAACCTCATTATGATTCGCTGTCCCTGCTGTGTTCTCACCAATCTAGCGTGTACAACACGGTACCACGAATCATGGTCAAGATCTTTGAGTGAGACCGTTGGATATTCAGTTTTCGAAATATAATTGAATGACTTCATACTAAAAAGTCTATCATTTCCAGTGCTGGTGTTGCTTCTCTGTAGATGGTGATCCATAATAAAAGCTTACCGCGCGCGTTCGAGTGCAAGAGTAATAAGCTATGCTTGCTTCAATGTGCGTTGTCGGTTAAAGACTGAGCGCACACAAACCTGTTAAGCCGTCAGTCCCCCACAACCGCCTCCCATTCCGTTTCCTGTCGACTCCTTCCACTGACACTTTTACACATTCCTTCTGTTGACTCGTTCTCCCCTCCGCCACGCCTCCTCACACCTTTACACATTCCTTCTGTTAACTTCCCGCCGCATCATGATGTTGTCTCCCCTCCGTCACCTTTACACGCACTCTCGCTTTCTACCTTCTTCTTCTTCTTTACATGTAGCCGCATTCCTTTCTTCTCCGCTGTTCACCTTAACCTCTTCTTCTTCTTCTTCTTCTTTACAGCTAGTCGCATCTTCTTCTTCTTCTTTACATGTAGCCGCATTCCTTTCTTCTCCACTGTTCACCTCTTCTTCTTCTTTACAGCTAGTCGCATCTTCTTCTCCTCTGTTCACCTCGAGCGATCTTAAAATTTCTTCTTCAATTCTTATTAGCTTGTTTACATTCAAACTAAAGGGTCTGTAATAAGCTAAGTAATCACTGATATCGTTAATATTAACTGTATTTAGAAATATTGCTTTCAATTGTCTAGCAATACTACTGTTTTTTGTCTCTATTGCTTTTTGACACAAATCATACCATTCAATGTAGTTTTGTAATTTAATTTCTAAACATTCTGGCGCATAAGTCCAAGTTTGTGGATTCATTATAGCTCTTCAATCTGCTGCTACCGAAGGTACTCTAAATGAGTGGTACTAGAACAGTGAAATTTATTGCTTTTCGCTTCTCCCTTCCACCACCACTACCTACATTTTCGCTACAGGTCAGACTGCATACTCTCGCTTTATGCGAAATCAAATCAAATCCACAATAAACACACAGTATGCTTTCCCCATCAAAATAAAAACCTTGTCGGGCATAGTTGCGTCTTCGTTGTTTAGTTAGCAGTTTACAATGTTTCATACTTTCCATTCTATTATTTTCGCATGTATAATCGATATCAGCAGCAGCATTACGATTCAATGAACTCATATTGTTTGTAGGCATTGAAGCAGCAGCACTATTCTCCATTTCCTTTGTTTGCTTGTTACACATCAAGATTGTCAAATAATGATACGCACTGAAAAGTGCACACCGGGCATTGGACGATTTGTTATGAATTTTGCATACACTAAAACACCAAGAATTTTCAAACATTGTATAGTCTGGTTTTTGAATATCCTCCGGCATAGTAAGCACATTGTCGTGTAACCTTTTCAAAAACTGTGCTTTTTCTCTTCCCTTTGTATAGATTGTGGTATAATTTTGCAAATATGAAGCAAGCAGCGCGTCAGTGTAAATTAAGTCGCCTTGGTCCCATCTAATTTTATGATAGTTATGTTCAAGCCAGCTGACATCACGGTACATTTTTCTACTCAGTAATGTTTTCGGAAATGGTGATTTAAAGTGTAGCACAATATGTCGTAGTTTGTAATCGATTATGGCTACCTCTTTAATAATGATAAAATTATCATCACTTTTGAAAAAATGAAACTCGACTACAGCAAAAGGAAAATCATTGTCATCATTTTTCGAAAACCTGTCCCATTCTTCTTCACGAACATTATTCTTCGTCTCTTTCTTCTTCTCCTCAATTCTTGCTGCCTCCTTCTCCAATTCTTCTTCTTTATCCAGTCGCATTGTATGCCAAAGTCTCGAATTTTGTTGATACTTGCTCATCATCGTCCATTTTCTGTTGTCCGTCGGTGCATGCACACATTCTATGTACAAATGCATCAAATTTTGCTTTTGTCAATGATGACAATGATGATGATGATGATGATAACGACGACGACGACGACTGAGGAATATCTATGTTATTATTCAAGCTATTAGAACACATTACAACTGAACACTGATGTAATTACTGTTCATACACGCACTTTTATATACCCCCCTCCTCCTTCACACCGTCATGCATAGCTCGCTCTTGCGTCAAATTACTGTACTTCACGAACTAATGCGCTCAATGGTTTGTATTCTACTAATGTGTCACTTATCAAAATACAATATGCAGTCGTTAAATTTGGCACATTTTCTGTAAACTCCATTTCCAATCGAATGTCTGTTGACGATGTTAAATGATCAGCTTGATGTGAACAATCTAGTACAATTATTGGACAGCAATCAGTAAAAGTTTTATAATCTACAACTGTACCATAATCAGTATGAAGTCCTAAATTATAATAGCTGGGCGCAAATTCTATAAACATTTTGTACAAAAGTTGTTTGTTTCCATTTATACGATCATACGGCAGATATTCACTATTCAGGAAAAGTTTAACATCATGCAATTTGCACATATCAAATTTCGACATTGACTTTCCCATTACATTTTTCCTGTTTGTCTGAAATGCTAATATTACAAATCGCGGTGTATCAGCTTTTGAAGCCGTCTTTATAGTCCAAATCGTGCTAACACTGTTCGGCAGCTGAGGATATTCGTGGATATCCCATTTTCTGAATGCAATTTTCAATGGCCTATCCTGATCAACAATTTTCAGAAATTTCAATCTTAAATGATCATCTACATGAATATAGGGCACTTTCCAAAGCAATTTTGTTATTTCCAATGACATTGATGTTGCTTGTGGCGACTGAATACAATTAATATCTGTTGCGGATCTCAAAAGCACAAGCTCTTGTCTCATATTCAAAATTACATGTTGAAAATCTTCGAAAAATGGCAGAAGTAATTTTAACGGTACGCAATAAGCAAAAGTATTATTAGTTAGTGTTGATGCACTATCAGTGAAACCTGCTAAATCATATGTATTTTTATCGTTTAGTTGTTTCACTAAATATGATTTAATAGTAGAAGTAATACCTACTAGTCGACTCTTTGCAACGACTGTACCTGCCAACTCAAATCGTATCTCATCAAACATATGTGCTACTGCATTTGAACTGAGCGTATATGCAGCCTCGACCGGCGGATCATCAGGTTTGTCTTTTGCTGGCGGTTTTGTACATGTAATTTTCCCCTCAACAATAAGAAAAGATTTTGCAACTAATGAAATAAGGTCATGAGACGATTTCGACAAACGTATTTCATCATTGTTATTAAATTTCAAATTACCATACGGCGCATGCGTATGATAATCAAATTTTGTTATATCTGAATAATAGTGTATGTCTTGTTCAACATTTAGTATGTCACTAATTGCAGCCGCCGCCGCCGCGTGTTTTGATGACATATTTCCAATTCACTTTAAAACCAAGCTTTTCTAAAAACCTTGCTCGATTATGTGTTATCAGTTTCACGGACTGATAAGTACTAACCGGTGTCGGCAATTGTTGCTGCATGCTAAAAGCAGTCCTACCGCCACTCCACTCCCTCCTACTTGCCGCACCTGACTTCAGGTTGTTATACACAACAAAACCCATTCTGTAGCGCGATTCCTTCTTGCTCGCGCTCTCTCGCTTGTGTTGTTTGCGTGACTAATGCTCACATCATTCTAACACATGCTTGATCCACCGCCGCATTCTTCCTCACTCTCTCTCTCTCTATTCCTTCTTTCTAATGTGTACTCTTATTGTTATACTATCGCCGCGGAAATCAACTAGTTTACCATTCTGATCAACTACTTGAATTACAATAGATTGAATTCTGTGCGTGTTTAATGGAAAGTAAATAATTGGCGATGGTGATTCATTTATTAGAAAACCAGGTGCAACCTTTGGTAGAAATTCAAAAATTGTATGAACCTCTTGCCCATTTCGATAACTGCCGCATGCAATATTACAAGTAACCTGGAACGATGTTATATTTGTAATGGATACTAAACGTTTAGAATAATGCCATTTATTTGCTACAAGAATTTCTCTATCAAAACCGAGTATATCGGCTAGTGATGTGTTCATTGTTAAATCAACATCTTTATCCGCTTTCAATTCACATAGCATTGTCGTATTATTTCCTTGTATAATTAGATTTGAACTATCAACGTTCAATTTTCTCTTTATTTCATTTATTATACGATCAATTTCGTAGGAGCCTGTATCCAAATCAATCAAGCTATCACCATACTTAAAAGATGAGTTGACATTTTTAATTATATTCGGTACACTATTGTATGTCCATAAATTAATCAATCCAATTTCATATTGATAGCGTGCGTCTAGCTCTAGTACAGTGGGAAGTACTTCAATTAAACAACTGCTGCTGCTACTGTCTTTAGATGATAATGTTATTACAACCATTGTGTACTACTACTGTTTTACCACCTTCTTTCATACACATCTACAAGTGAACTGTCTGCTATAACGCATCTGCAAGAAATAAAAGACAAAAATGACCACATACATTACTATTTAGTGTTTGTAATTGATCATAATTGAAATAAATTTCAACATTTGGTTGTTGTTTGAAATAGTTTATCAATTGTATGGGCGGCTGTAAATTACCAATTGGATCAAAATAATATACTTTTTGTGCATGTTTTTTGTAAGCCACCCAGTGTGTTCCACTGTTCATGATCGAGTCTAAATTTATGATCGATTTTTCATTTAAATTAATTCTTTTTGGCAATGTATCAATCATATAAATACCACGCAATTTAATATCTAAAATATCAGCCCAATCTAGTAGATCATAATTTGACAGTGGTCCTTGTATATTAATCTTCATTTTCTCACTTTCTTTGGTGCTCTTCTCCTCCTCGTCCTCTTCTTTGTTGTCCTTCTTCTTTGTGAAGGTGATTCAATGATTCTACCGCCTTTATACAAGGGCGCATATGGTCTTAAATAAAAACCTTGACCAGCTATGTGCTTACTTAAATGTTTAATTGCTTTTTGTCGTAAATGTGCACTTCTTTGTTCTTGTAGTGATGAATTATTTTTCCAACCTTCTCTTCTATTATTCCGCCGCCGTTTTCTCCGTTGTACTCTACCCCCACCAAAGGCAGCTTTAGCTTTGATCAAATTTGTAACTAAGTATGCGGCTGCTTTTTCAGTTAAACCTGTGTTTGGATTTTTAAAAACAGACCATGCTTTATCAGCCAAACGACGATCAGCCACATTTCGCGACGAATTATCACTATGCTGCGCATACGCTATATCATGCTCTTTACATGCTTCATCCAGACTATTTATTCCTTTGTCCCCCCTCCTTAATCTTTTATCTAATTTGGTGCCGGGTCCGCAAAAGCGGTAGGAGGGGATATGCAACTCCAGGGGTAATGTATCGACAATTTTATTAAGGGCGGTTGATGCAAATCCGCTAAGTTTCGATAAAATACCAGTGCCAATTTTACGTCGCACTCGTCGACGACGACAAGACTTTTTTGCTACCATCCTTTCAATAGCAATGTTGAAACCTGACTAAATAGAAATTAGTTAATCCCCTTAAGACCTAACCGTTGTCGGCTCCGGCTCGCTATCAAAAATATTACAAAGTTGTAATGTTGTTATTAGTAGAAAATTCGAAATACTATCACCAGACGATGGGTTTATGTTTATACAACTGTTCAATGCTGTATAATTGTTGAAAAAATTACAAATAACCTTACGTTGATCATTCATATAAGCATACCATTTGTCTAGTCCATCATCAAATAATTTCGATGTTTTATAATTCATTTGAGATTGAACACATAGTCTTATATAAGATAATATATGTGCTTTATTATAAGCTTTTACGCTTAAATTGGCAGTACTGCTGCTGCTGCTGTCTTTTACAGATTGGTTTAATGATGAAAAATTTAACACATTTTCAACTCTAATATTGTGCAATGTACAAGTACTCAGAGTATAGTATAAGAGTAATATCATACTAATTGTGTATATTATGAATGTAACAAATACTATGATTATTTTCATTTCTTGTCCTATTGACTTGACTCCCATCGTGTCTGCTGGCAAACTAAGTTTGCAGTGACATGCAACTGAATGCATTCATGTATGACGCGTGTGTGCAGCTATGCATGACCAGACATGTCTGAACATGTCTGTGTGAAGTCATTAACCTTTGACTATAAATAGTCATGTAGAACAATGATTGTACATCAGTTGTGCACAGTTGTTGATCACACACACACAAGGTAAGTTAAATGAAGTGCAATAATCAACATATATAATTTATTATAAGAAAAAGAAATTAATTATAAATTTATAAGAAAAAGAAACCTAATCCTTTAATTCAAATTGCCACAATTTGAAAAAAAAAAAAAATTAAAATTTGAAATATTATTAATTTAAAAATGTTCCTCTGATCAGCTGAATCTACGGCCGCTGCCGCGACCGTCGATTCAGCCTTATATCAGAGGAACGACCTTCGCTGTGAACAACTTGCATTATTAAATTGTGGCAACCTGAATTAAACGACTGCACATTCGCACGCGTAATCTTAGTAGTAAATCTATGCGGCATGAAAGTTTCAATTTCGGCATCTTCGTTGCCCCGACGTCCTACATTTGCTACCCTAATGATAACAGCATCCTTGTTGTAGGAGCGCACAACACGCGCACCTAAAACAGGATACTGAAATGCATCGGATAAATGTTTTAACGCAATTGTACGACGTCGGGATGGATCTGAAAACCTTATCAGTCCATCGAAATCAAATTCATGCCGCATAGAGTTAGATCCTAAGATTGCGCGTGGACGTCTATAAGGATGAGTGGCGGAGGCGGAGGTAGAGGCGGCGGCGGGGGGACATCCTTGTTGGTGTGATGTGACGGTGAAGGCGGGGGGGATTCTTGTTTTGACGGTGGGGGCGGGGGGGATCCGGGCAGCAGCAGCTCGGGTGGCGGGTGGTGGTGGCGTGTATACCACAAGCTGCTGGCAATGCGGCGATGAAGGGGGAGGGTGATCGAGGCTGGAAACCTGTTGCTGATCTGTTTGATGAAGAGGATACTGCCAGAGCTTTTGTTCCTTTAGTTGGTTCTCAGCTCTGGTCAATAGATCCATTAATGAATCGTCTTCATCAAACAGTTCGACGCCAGCGTCGGCGGGTGCGGCGTCGCTTCGCAATAGTTCGGCCTCCAGCATAGCCATTGCCCCGTCCTCGGACCACAACTCGTTAGTGTAAATTTCCTGTAGAAAAAAATTAAGTTTAGCAGCAGCAAAAATATATTATTTTTTATTTTTTCAGTTGCTGTTTGAAAATGTTGCCGCGAGCAAGAAAGCGTTGCATTCATTGTTCCAACAACAGTGACATCATCAACAACAACGATAGTGATGAGAAGAAAGCGGTAAATTACTTTAAAGAAATCGATAGGCTTGACTCATTTTTTGAAGGTAATAAAACTATTTGGCCGCATCAATATCCAAAACCGAATCATTTAGCAGAGGCCGGGTTCTACTTTTTAAAAGTTTTCGATAGAACAAAATGTTTTTTTGCAATGTAGTTTTGGAAATTGGAAGTGAGTGATTATGCTATTTTTGAACATAAAAAATGGTCACCGAAGTGCGGCTTCATAAACAATTATCTTGTTGGTAATATTCGTACAACGTCAACTTTTCAGAAAAAACCAGACTACAATGAACAATACGAACGTGAAAATTCATTTAGAAAATGGAATGTTTGCCGAAAAATTTCAAACAGCTAGCAAGTGACGGATTTTATTATGGTATTGATTTTTCAAATTCGAATGGATTTGGTCTTATTTGCAGTGGTTGTCATATGTGGGCAGACATATCGATCAATAAATACCAATTGAGGGATTTACACATTCAATCATCGTCAAATTGCGATTTTGTTAAAAAAGTCAAGTGTGTGAAGCAGAAGCAGAAGAGAAGAAAAGAAGAAGAAGAAGAAATGATAAAGACATAACCTATTAGCAGTTGTACAGTGTGTGATAAGTATTCCAGTTTAGTTTGCGCAAAGGGGATGTTTTAATTAGCAGTAGATTAGTTTGTACATTTAATGTGTGAAGAACAACAAAGACATCCACCTAGAGTGTTATTTGGGTAATCAGTTTTAGGGGACAAAAAATTTAGAAGAACTTTATTTGTATGATAGAAGTATTCAGATTAGTTGAAAAAGACTGATTGCGCAAAGGGGATGACAGTGTTTCAATTAGCATTAGATTAGTTTGTACGTGTGAAGAACAACAAAGACATAACCTCCTCCTATAAGTAGATTTGGGTAATCAGTTTTTAGGACATTAGAAGAACTTTATTTGTATGATAGAAGTATTCAGTTGAAAAAGACTGATAACATTATTTTTAGTTTGCTAAATTTGTATGAGAAGAAAACTGACAACAAACAGAAAACTACTGTTGGATTAGAAGAATGTATTTCAAGTCAGTTTGCTAGATGAGTAAATGGAAAAAATAATAATAAACTTACATTGGTTTTGCTGTTGATTGGTGCTGCCATAGGCGAGGTTTGATCTGCTGACATTGACGTAGTGTTGTAGGAGTTTCAAACTGATACTAACAGAAGGACGCAGTTTTTCGGCATTATATATTATCAACTTGATGAATATAGATGGTAAGAAGTTCAAAGAAAGTATATCTGTTTTGTGCATATGTTGTATGCGAAATTTAGTACAGATGTTTCATTCCCGGAACACTGATAAGGAAAAATATCGTTTGCAAATTTCTTAAGGAACGGGCAAAATGTGTGCACCTTGCGTCTCTGTAACGGACTTAACATCTGCCAATGTTAGCTGAGTGAAGATATTAATTTATTCATTGTGCAGTGCACATGCATACTTATATAATTATTGCAACCCCCACATGTTCTGCGTGATAACAACTGACAGTTGATGGTACCGAGCGGCTCAAAATTATAAAAGCATCGAGCGACATGATATTGCTTGCATTCGATTATAGTGTGACGTTTCATGCACATTGCAAATGGACAACCAACAATCCGATAAAGCAGCAGCTGCAGCAACAAGCGAAGAAACAGCAACGCCAACAATCAACACGTAAGTATAATGAAATATTTTTTGAAATTATTTACAAACTGTAAAAAAGTAGCAACAAGTTTTGTGAGTGTTTTCATTGTCAATAATGATTGGCGGTGAAAACATTGTCACGTTTTCATTGACAATAATGATTGGCAGCAATAATGATTGGAAAACAAATATGATTAAAATGTTATACTCTAACAATCAAACTGAAAAAGCGGCGGTGGCGGCGGCAGTAAACAATTTGACTACTTTAATTTCTATTTTGAAAACAATTGTCTTGCTCTAACAACTGCAAACAAATATGTTTAATGGCGGCTGAGGAGGTAATAATTGTGCTTGAAGTAAACTGGAAAATATACTATCTGTAAACAGATTTATGATCATTCAATAATGTGCGTTTGCAAATAAATGTATACACACACACACACACACACACACACACACACACACATACTGGAACAAGGTAACAAACGGGGAGGTGAGAAATGAACATACATTGTGGGGAGGCTGATTTACACACATTCACACACATGTTGGAGACTTAATTTTTGTTTTAGAAAGTATATTAATATGTGTTCAATACAGTTGTAACTTTTTTTCTGTTAACTTGAAAAAAAAATTACGCATTAAACCTACAAAAAGGGAGAAATGTGTGTACACTTTCACTGAACAAACCGAGGAGAAATGTGTGTACACTTCCACTGCACAAAGCGGGGAGAAATGGTGTGTACCTTCAAACCCACATTCCGGGGAGGAATTGTGTGTTTAGTTTAACTTACAAAGCGGGGACAAAACCGTTCTTACACAAGTTCTGGCTGCAACACTTATTTCGATATTTACTATTCTATTTGATCATAGAATACATATAGTATGGGTCTTCGAAAGCCAGTTACATGCACGTTGATTTTTGTACGATTGTTTTTTGCATCCTTATGAATTCGAATAAGTGCAACTTGTCAAACATCATCTGTTTGATCTAATAGAATTTTATGAGGACGGTAAAAAATCGTGTGTATGTAACTGGCTTTTACTAAACAGCTTCACGAATTACAATACGATAATAGGATAGTTGATACAATACAGGTTTTAATTCAGATTCATTCATTGATGAAATAAAAGAAGATTCCGGTGTCAATAGCATCGAAGTCGCCAGGCTGGTCTGGATCATTTATGAATTTCTCAGTATGCAGTATCCACTCAGCAGCTCTTATACAAACACAAACATTAGTTTCGTTTTACTTGGAATAGTAAGACATTATTTCATTATGTCCATTATTACAATAGATCAATTCAGATCCAGTTAGCTGTTGAGTATATATGTAATTACATTCTATACTCCTGTTTCAGATCAGCACAATGTTTATAGCCTTGTATGCAGTGAGTATAGAATGTTACATTCTATACTCACTGACTGCATATTTATACTGTGTAATAGATTTTATTGATTGTTGCAAAGATTTTAAGTCAATGTATCAACAGAAATCCATGGTAATATTCAACGATTTCAACCTAATGAATTAGATTGTTGTATGACAAAATTGAAATCCCGACAACGTAAATAATTCAGTGAAGTTAACTGTACAAGGTTACTTTTTCTCGTATTTTATTGAGTGATAATGGGAAATGATTTCTGATTCCATATTTGGATTCAACCTTTTGAAGTTTGAAACTTTCAAGCTGGAATTTTTTTTTAAACTAGAACTTTTAGGGCCGGTTTCCGAGCTCAGGATTTATCTAAGTCCCAGACTCTAAACAGCAATAGTCAGAAATTGGCTTTCCAAAAGGTCAGCTTTTATAACAAAGTCTTAGTTTTTATTTTCTCATTTCTATAATTGGAAACGTTTTTCCTTGACGGAATTAAACATTCCTGAATAATTCAAAATAGCTGAAACTTTACACTATTTTCTCTTTATTTTATTTTGTGTTCATTTTTCTAGTTTTTCGAGATTTAATTCAAACGTGACTATGACAATGACTGCGACTACGCCCCGTCTTGGAAAACCAAATTTCTGACTCCAGCTGTTTAAAGTCTTGGACTCAGCTAAATCCCGAGCTCGGAAACCGGCCCCTAATGTTTTAAAATGTTCATGTTTGAACTTTTCAAGAGTGTTTAAAGCTTCTAAAAACCTTTACTTGTGAGGCAGAAGTATTATTATCTTAGTAGGTACATTTTTACTAAACATAACTTCATGATAATGTAAAAGCTACTTAAAAACTGCTGTAATCCCTGTTTTTTTGTATTTTCGAGAATGGGACTTACACTTTAAAAAATTTGGGGTCGCTGAATCCAAATCCGAATATTTTGAGAAAAGTAATGAGTCATACTCGTGAAAATCATGAAAATAAAAAATTTCAATTTTTCATGATTTTCATGATGGTTAGCCTACATCATGGATTTTCTAAGATTCACATCATGGATTTTCGAGAAAATAAAAAATTTCAATTTTTCATGATCTTCATGATGGTGTTACATCATGGATTTTCGAGAAAATAAAAAATTTCAATTTTTCATGATTTTCATGATGGTGTTACATCATGGATTTTCAAGAGAATAAAAAAAATCAATTTTTCATGATTTTCATGATGGTTAGCCTACATCATGAATTTTCTGATATTTACATCATAGATTTTCGAGAAAATAAAAAATTTCAATTTTTTGATTTTTCATGATGGTGTTACATCATGGATTTTCGAGAAAAAAAAAATTTCAATTTTTCATGATTTTCATGATGGTGTTACATCATGGATTTTCAAGAGAATAAAAAAAATCAATTTTTCATGATTTTCATGATGGTTAGCCTACATCATGGATTTTCTGATATTTACATCATGGATTTTCGAGAAAATAAAAAATTTCAATTTTTCATGATTTTCATGATGGTTAGCCTACATCATGGATTCTCTGAGATTTACATAATGGATTTTCGAGAAAATAAAAATTACAATTTTCATGATTTCCATGATGGTTAGCCTACATCATGGATTTTCTGAGATTTACATCATGGATTTTCAAGAAAATAAAAAATTTCAATTTTTCATGATTTTCATGATGGTTAGCCTACATCATGGATTTTCTAAGGTTTACATCATGGATTTTCGAGAAAATAAAAAATTTCAATTTTTCATGATTTTCATGATGGTTAGCCCACATCATGGATTTTCGAGAAAATAAAAAATTTCAATTATTCATGATTTTCATGATGGTTAGCCTACATCATGGATTTTTTGAGATTTACATCATGGATTTTCGAGAAAATAAAAAATTTCAATTTTTCATGATTTTCATGATGGTTAGCCTACATCATGGATTTTCTAAGATTCACATCATGGATTTTCGAGAAAATAAAAAATTTCAAAAAAAATTTCAATTTTTCATGATTTTCATGATGGTTAGCCTACATCATGGATTTTCTGAGATTTACATCATGGATTTTCGAGAAAATAAAAATTTCAATTTTTCATGATTTTCATGATGGTTAGCCTACATCATGGATTTTCTGAGATTACATCATGGATTTCCGAGAAAATAAAAATTTCAATTTTTCATGATTTTCATGATGTTAGCCTACATCATGATTTTCTGAGATTTACATCATGGATTTTCTGAGATTTACATCATGGATTTTCGAGAAAATAAAAATTTCAATTTTTCATGATTTTCATGATGGTTAGCCTACATCATGGATTTTCTGAGATTTACATCATGGATTTTCGAGAAAAAAAAAATTTCAATTTTCCATGATTTTCATGATGGTTAGCCTACATCATGGATTTTCTGAGATTTACATCATGGATTTTCGAGAAAATAAAAATTTCAATTTTTCATGATTTTCATGATGGTTAGCCTACATCATGGATTTTCTGAGATTTACATCATAAAAAATTTCAATTTTTCATGATTTTCATGATGGTTACCTACATCATGGATTTTCTGAGATTTACATCATGATTTTCGAGAAAATAAAAAATTTCAATTTTTCATGATTTTCATGATGGTGTTACATCATGGATTTCCTGAGATTTACATCATGGATTTTCGAGAAAATAAAAATTTCAATTTTTCATGATTTTCATGATGGTAGCCTACATCATGGATTTTCTGAGATTTACATCATGGATTTTCGAGAAAATAAAAATTTCATTTTTCATGATTTTCATGATGGTTAGCCTACATCATGGATTTCCTGAGATTTACATCATGGATTTTCGAGAAAATAAAAAATTTCAATTTTTCATGATTTTCATGATGGTTACCTACATCATGGATTTTCTGAGATTACATCATGGATTTCCTGAGATTTACATCATGGATTTTCGAGAAAATAAAAATTTCAATTTTTCATGATTTTCATGATGGTTAGCCTACATCATGGATTTTCTGAGATTTACATCATGGATTTTCGAGAAATTACATCATGGATTTTCGAAAAATAAAAAATTTCATTTTTCATGATTTTCATGATGGTTAGCCTACATCATGGATTTTCTGAGATTTACATCAGGATTTTCGAGAAAAAAAAATTTCAATTTTTCATGATTTTCATGATGGTTAGCCTACATCATGGATTTTCTGAGATTTACATCATGGATTTTCGAGAAAATAAAAAATTTCAATTTTTCATGATTTTCATGATGGTTAGCCTACATCATGGATTTTCTGAGATTTACATCATGGATTTTCGAGAAAAAAAAATTTCAATTTTTTCATGTTTTTCATGATGGTTAGCCTACATCATGGATTTTCTGAGATTTACATCATGGATTTTCGAGAAAAAAAAAATTTCAATTTTTCATGATTTTCATGATGGTGTTACATCATGGATTTTCGAGAAAAAAAAATTTCAATTTTTCATGATTTCCATGATGGTTAGCCTACATCATGGATTTTCTGAGATTTACATCATGGATTTTCGAGAAAATAAAAAATTTCAATTTTTCATGATTTTCATGATGGTTAGCCTACATCATGGATTTTCTGAGATTCACATCATGGATTTTCAAGAAAATAAAAAATTTCAATTTTTCATGATTTTCATGATGGTTAGCCTACATCATGGATTTTCTGAGATTCACATCATGGATTTTCGAGAAAATAAAAAATTTCAATTTTTCATGATTTTCATGATGGTGTTACATCATGGATTTTCGAGAAAATAAAAATTTCATTTTTCATGATTTTCATGATGGTTAGCCTACATCATGGATTTTCTGAGATTTACATCATGGATTTTTGAGAAAATAAAAATTTCAATTTTTCATGATTTTCATGATGGTGTTACATCATGGATTTTCGAGAAAAAAAAAATTTCAATTTTTCATGATTTTCATGATGGTAGCCTACATCATGGATTTCCTGAGATTTACATCATGGATTTTCGAGAAAATAAAAAATTTCATTTTTCATGATTTTCATGATGGTTAGCCTACATCATGGATTTTCTGAGATTTACATCATGGATTTTCGAGAAAATAAAAAATTCAATTTTTCATGATTTTCATGATGGTTAGCCTACATCATGGATTTCTGAGATT
>NC_052509.1:43404918-43485867 GCF_014356525.2 Nilaparvata lugens
ATCATGAAAAATTGAAATTTTTTATTTTCTCGAAAATCCATGATGTAAATCTCAGAAAATCCTGATGTAGGCTAACCATCATGAAAATCTTGAAAAGTTGAATTTTTTATTTTCTCGAAAATCCATTATGTAAATCTCAGATAATCTATGATGTAGGCTAACCATCATGAAAATCATGAAAAATTGAAATTTTTTATTTTCTCGAAAATCCATGATGTAATCTCAGAAAATCCATGATGTAGGCTCACCATCATGAAAATCATGAAAAATTGAAATTTTTATTTTCTCGAAAATCCATGATGTAAATCTCAGAAAATCCATGATGTAGGCTAACCATCATGAAAATCATGAGAAATTGAAATTTTTTTTTTCTCGAAAATCCATGATGTAAATCTCAGAAAATCCATGATGTAGGCTAACCATCATGAAAATATTGAAAAATTGAAATTTTTTATTTTCTTGAAAATCCATGATGTAAATCTCAGAAAATCCATGATGTAGTCTAACCATCATGAAAATCATGAAAAATTGAAATTTTTTATTTTCTCGAAAATCCATGATGTAAATCTTAGAAAATCCATGATGTAACACCATCATGAAAATCATGAGAAATTGAAATTTTTTATTTTTCGAAAATCCATGATGTAAATCTCAGAAAATCTATGATGTAGGCTAACCATCATGAAAATCATGAAAAATTGAAATTTTTTATTTTCTCTAAAATCCATGATGTAAATCTCGAAAATCCATGATGTAAATCTCAGAAAATCCATGATGTAGGCTAACCATCATGAAAATCATGAAAAATTGAAATTTTTTATTTTCTCGAAAATCCATGATGTAAATCTCAGAAAATCCATGATGTAGGCTAACCACCATGAAAATCATGAAAAATTGAAATTTCTTATTTTCTCGAAAATCCATTATGTAAATCTCAGAAAATCCATGATGTAGGCTAACCATCATGAAAATCATGAGAAATTGAAATTTTTTATTTTCTCGAAAATCCATGATGTAATTCTCAGAAAATCCATGATGTAGGCTAACCATCATGAAAATCATGAGAAATTGAAATTTTTTATTTTCTCGAAAATCCATGATGTAATTCTCAGAAAATCCATGATGTAGGCTAACCATCATGAAAATCATGAAAAATTGAATTTTTTTATTTTCTCGAAAATCCATGATGTAAATCTCAGAAAATCCATGATGTAGGCTAACCATCATGAAAATCTTGAAAAATTGAATTTTTTTATTTTCTCGAAAATCCATGATGTAAATCTCAGAAAATCCATGATGTAGGCTAACCATCATGAAAATATTGAAAAGTTGAATTTTTTTATTTTCTCGAAAATCCATTATGTAAATCTCAGAAAATCTATGATGTAGGCTAACCATCTTGAAAATCATGAAAAATTGAAATTTTTTATTTTCTCGAAAATCCATGATGTAAATCTCAGAAAATCCATGATGTAGGCTCACCATCATGAAAATCATGAAAAATTGAAATTTTTTATTTTCTCGAAAATCCATGATGTAAATCTCAGGAAATCCATGATGTAGGCTAACCATCATGAAAATCATGAAAATTGAAATTTTTCATTTTCTCGAAAATCCATGATGTAAATCTCAGAAAATCCATGATGTAGGCTAACCATCATGGAAATAATGAAAAATTGAAATTTTTTTTTCTCGAAAATCCATGATGTAACACCATCATGAAAATCATGAAAAATTGAATTTTTTTATTTTCTCGAAAATCCATGATGTAAATCTCAGAAAATCCATGATGTAGGCTAACCATCATGAAAATCTTGAAAAATTGAATCTCAGAAAATCCATGATGTAGGCTAACCATCATGAAAATCATGAAAAATTGAAATTTTTTATTTTCTCGAAAATCCATGATGTAAATCTCAGGAAATCCATGATGTAGGCTAACCATCATGAAAATCATGAAAAATTGAAATTTTTTATTTTCTCGAAAATCCATGATGTAATCTCAGGAAATCCATGATGTAGGCTAACCATCATGAAAATCATGAAAAATTGAAATTTTTTATTTTCTCGAAAATCCATGATGTAAATCTCAGGAATCCATGATGTAGGCTAACCATCATGAAAATCATGAAAAGTTGAAATTTTTTATTTTCTCGAAAATCCATTATGTAAATCTCAGAAAATCTATGATGTAGGCTAACCATCATGAAAATCATGAAAAATTGAAATTTTTTATTTTCTCGAAAATCCATGATGTAAATCTCAGAAAATCCATGATGTAGGCTAACCATCATGAAAATCATGAAAAATTGAAATTTTATATTTTCTCGAAAATCCATGATGTAACACCATCATGAAAATCATGAAAAATTGAAATTTTTTATTTTCTCGAAAATCCATGATGTAGGCAAACCATCATGGAAATCATGAAAAATTGAAATTTTTTATTTTCTCGAAAATCCATGATGTAAATCTCAGAAAATCCATGATGTAGGCTAACCATCATGAAAATCATGAAAAATTGGAATTTTTTATTTTCTCGAATATCCATTATGTAAATCTCAGAAAATCCATGATGTAGGCTAACCATCATGAAAATCATGAAAAATTGAAATTTTTTATTTTCTCGAAAATCCATGATGTAAATCTCAGAAAATCCATGATGTAGGCTAACCATCATGAAAATATTGAAAAATTGAAATTTTTTATTTTCTTGAAAATCCATGATGTAAATCTCAGAAAATCCATGATGTAGTCTAACCATCATGAAAATCATGAAAAATTGAAATTTTTTATTTTCTCGAAAATCCATGATGTAAATCTTAGAAAATCCATGATGTAACACCATCATGAAAATCATGAGAAATTGAAATTTTTTTTTTCGAAAATCCATGATGTAAATCTCAGAAAATCTATGATGTAGGCTAACCATCATGAAAATCATGAAAAATTGAAATTTTTTATTTTCTCTAAAATCCATGATGTAAATCTCAGAAAATCCATGATGTAGGCTAACCATCATGAAAATCATGAAAAATTGAAATTTTTTATTTTCTCGAAAATCCATGATGTAAATCTCAGAAAATCCATGATGTAGGCTAACCACCATGAAAATCATGAAAAATTGAAATTTTCTATTTTCTCGAAAATCCATTATGTAAATCTCAGAAAATCCATGATGTAGGCTAACCATCATGAAAATCATGAGAAATTGAAATTTTTTATTTTCTCGAAAATCCATGATGTAATTCTCAGAAAATCCATGATGTAGGCTAACCATCATGAAAATCATGAGAAATTGAAATTTTTTATTTTTTCGAAAATCCATGATGTAAATCTCAGAAAATCTATGATGTAGGCTAACCATCATGAAAATCATGAAAAATTGAAATTTTTTATTTTCTCTAAAATCCATGATGTAAATCTCAGAAAATCCATGATGTAGGCTAACCATCATGAAAATCATGAAAAATTGAAATTTTTTATTTTCTCGAAAATCCATGATGTAAATCTCAGAAAATCCATGATGTAGGCTAACCACCATGAAAATCATGAAAAATTGAAATTTCTTATTTTCTCGAAAATCCATTATGTAAATCTCAGAAAATCCATGATGTAGGCTACCATCATGAAAATCATGAGAAATTGAATTTTTTATTTTCTCGAAAATCCATGATGTAATCTCAGAAAATCCATGATGTAGGCTAACCATCATGAAAATCATGAAAAATTGAATTTTTTATTTTCTCGAAAATCCATGATGTAAATCTCAGAAAATCCATGATGTAGGCTAACCATCATGAAAATCTTGAAAAATTGAAATTTTTTATTTTCTCGAGAATCCATTATGTAAATCTCAGGAAATCCATGATGGACTCCCACGTAGCAAGTGAGGAACTAACTCCGCATCAATGATGCCATCTATTCTACGAGGAATGAGCGCTGAAAGATTAAGCCGACCCTCGCTCCCCCACGTGCAACCACAGCCACACACGCCCGGTCTACTTGCGCCATTGATATACTATGTATACTACGTAGTATACAGACCGCCTCTTTACTCATACACACAAAAGGAGACTGCGCTTGTGTGTGTGAGTAGTAGGAGGGTCGGCCTAATCCTTCAGAGCTCATGCCTATTTGGACAGAGTATAGGTTAGGTGTTAAGGTTTAGTTACTTATAAGTTTGGTGTTTAGGTTTATTGAAGTCCATGATTGTTTTCAATTTGCGTGAAGTAGTAAGATATTGAATGAACCCAACACAGTAAAAAAGGTGGAGATGCTGTGACCACTAATCATGTTGTATACTACATTCTAACTAAATAGACAAAGGAATGCTCAAAAAAGATATAGAGGGAAAAGTTTGGAACACAATTTTTGACCCCGCAGCTATTTTAATGATGGTAAGAAGGCATGGAAGAAAGAAGAACTGTACACAGAGAATAGGTACAGAATGGAAACTGTCAATCAAATGCCTATCAAACCAATGCTTTTTACATGGCACAAATACTAGACACGTCACGTGACCTTAGGAAGTTCCAATCCTGGTGCCTTTACCTTTATACCTTTATACCTAAATCTTCATCCTTTACCCATAATATGGGATCGATGGCGTCAAAAACATAAAATACAATACACAAAAAACAAAAACATACATAAGGCATGTTTAGCAAGACAGCATTTCTGACAAATCATCACTCATATACTCGTCAAATCATCATTTTACATCGTTTTGCTCCCACGCTCATATCTTGAGAACAATGCATTTAACCCACATAAATAATAATTCAAAAATGAAGCTTGATAAATTCTCTACACTTTTTGTTCAGTGGAATTTCGTGATATTCTCAACAGTTCCCGAGATATTCGCTCTTGAAGGTGTATAATTATTGAAATAACAGGTTTTTATACAAGTTTCTCCTCACTCAGGGCTTATAGCCTTCCAAAAATGCATAATAAAAACTGATGTTTACCATAGGTTTGTAGAGCATTGAATTCTCTTTGAAATTATGTATTATTTCACTATTCCAAGATTTCCTTTCATTGTTATAGCAGCTTCAATGTAGGGGGTGAAATTCCCATTGCCGCAACAAGATAGTGTCAACTCAGCGGTTCCACACCTTCCAAAGAGGGGATAGAGATGCGCACTTTATTGCTATGCTCACTTACTAACTAGTCCAAATTAAGCTGCAAAGTCAAAAATTGTGTCACAGACACCTCCTTCAAATGTCATTGTCAAACGATCAATTGTTGAAGCAATGAAAATTTCACCCCCTACATTGAAGCTGCTATAACAATGAAAGGAAAACTTGGAATAGTGGAATAGTACATGATTTCAAAGAGAATTCAATGCTCTACAAACCTACGATAAGCATAAGCTTTTACGATGCTTTGTTGGAGAGTTATAAGCCCTGAAAGAGCAAAACATTGGATAAAAACCTGTTATTTCAACAATTCCAAACTTTTAAGAGCGAATATCTCAGTAACTGTTGTGAATATCACAAAGTTCCACTGAAAAAAAGTTTAGAGGATTTATCAAGCTTCATTTTTGAATTGTTTGTTATGTCGGTTAAACGCATTGTTTTCAAGATATGAACGTGGTAGCAAAACGCTGAAAAATGCAACTTTTAAACCACCTTCATCCCCTTAGCACATGAGTTAGGAATGGGGACTTTTGATATGTTCTCCTCCCAACTAGTCTCAACAAAGCTACAAAGTCAAAAATTGTATTTGAAACATTCCCTCCAAATTCATATGTCAATTGGTCTATTGTTGAAAAGCCGGAGATTTCACACTCAACACTAAAGCTGCTGCAACAGGTGCAGGGAAATTCGTAAAAATGTGAAATTATACATCAAATTGAAGAGAATTTAATGCTCTATAAGCTCATAATCAGCATGAATTTTTCAGACAATTTTTAAAAAGTTGTAAGAGCAAAAATTAAAAAACATTTGAGGCAAACGTGTTTTTGAAAAAATGTCACACCTTCAAGAGCAGATATCTCAAAAACTAGAAAAGATATAGAAAAAGTTTTGAGTCAAATATTGTAGGGAATTATGTAAGCTTTAATTTTCTATATAACAGTTATGCCTGTAAGATACATATGTTTCCAGTTATATGCGAGAAACCAAGAAATTGTACCTTTGAACCACCCCCAACCCCTTAGCACAGGGGGTAGGGGTGGGGACTTTTCATATGCTACCACCTTACTAACCTTAACAGAACTGCGGGGTCTTAAATTGTCTTCCAAATATTTTCCTCTATACCCTTTTTTGAGCATTCATTGCCTGGACTACAAGGCAATTCTTGTGTTATTTTTTCTTGATAATTTAGGTTATGTGACAGTCGTGAAATAAGGTTAGTTTTTACGCATAATTTTGATAGAACTTTTATTCTAAAATAAACTTACAAACTATATATGATGAATTTAGATGAATTAATCCATATAATTCAGGTATTCCATGACAGCAATTAGGCTACTCATATATTCCAAAACAATAACTGATATGTGTTTTATCAATTAAGTCTAGAGCTTTGATTTGAATCCTACCCTAGTCAGGGTTTAAAATTATTACTCTTTTTGAAGTTCTGGACTTGAAGATTTTTGATAAACCTTTGACTCGGAAAGAGATGAGAATCTAATTCAAGTTCTAGACTTATACGTCCTTTACTCAGAAAGCAAAATATAATCTCCAGAGTTTAATGTCATCTCTAATCTCCAGGGTCTAGTCAAGTCCTCCACTACATTAACGCCCTGAATGGAAAGCCAATTTTCTGACTCCAGAGTTCAGAGAGTCTAGAACTTAGCTGAACCCTGCGCTCGGAAAACGGCCCTTAGAGATCAATTATTTCATTGATATACTCGTAAATATGTAAGGTGATGTTTTAGACGTATTTGAATAACACAGTCTTTTTCGTCAGCAACGGTTTGTTTAGAGTCCAAACTATCTCCTTGACAATGGGTCGATGGGTGACATCATCACTTACATCGCTTATTGTCTAGCCCTATCAGACAAGCAATGTGCTATGAACAAGGTTGAGAGATTACTGATCAATCATTACCAGTACAATCATGAAATAAATTGTAAAGCGCTATTTAACATGGCATTGAGTACTATCTTCCTTTACATTAACCCTTTATTATTTTACTGCAAATAAATTATATTAATGAATGAATTAATAAATCTCATTAATCATTAAATAAATGTTTTATTGCAGTAACATAAGAGAACATTAAATTCAAAACAAAGAGAGCATTACAACGTCAAATAATAACTAATAAAACCAATAAAACATTACAGTAGACACAGATCAGATAAATACCACGAATAGAACAATTATGAGTCACAATATTATTAATAGATAAATACCATGCTAGTCATAACATGCTATTATTATAATATTATAATGTATTCAATAACGTACCGTAGAATAGTTCTACAAATATCCAATCTATATTATATTGTACTGAATACTAGAACTGATACTCTTTTTCATTGCCTAGATAAAATTATTTGAAGGACTACCAATCACCAAGAAAATAACAGACGTTTGAATGACAATGAGTTGCAATTTACTGCATCATTGATGAATAAGAGTAGAAGTGGCTATAATATTTTTTTTAAATGAGTAAATTAATGTATTTGCTGGAAAGAAAATATAGAGAAAATAAGATTATGCTACTGCTCTAAACTGACCCACATAGATAAGAATACAGGAACTACCAATTCATTACAATAGAAATAATAATATTCAACACATAAAATTGGAAATTATCATCAAATAGTGATTTAATAATCCTTCTTACAGTAACAAAGGTCTATACTTTTATGCTCCCAAGAGTATTACTTGTGCATCAGTGTTAGACTTGAAATCAGCTTAAATTTAGTCAGGGTAAGACTGATATTCATAAAATGAAAATCAGCGATTGGAAATAGGTAATTCAAGTTTATTGAAACTGACACCTTGTATCACTAGCGCTATGCATTGTGGAATATGAAATATACTTGTACGGTACAAAATGAATCAGCTTTTACTCCTTAATAATTAATTAATAATCTACAGTTATTAATTAAGAGAGTATATTGATATAATTGAAAGTTTATATAATAATAACAATAATAATAATATCGTGTGACCTGGCTGGCTCAGGTCTGGTGTCAGAGTTTTCAGGTCGCAACTGATCAATTTCAGGGCCTCTGACATGACCTAACGACTGCTTTTGAGGCAGCCAGGACCGACGGCTTTACGTGTCCATCCGAAACACGGGAGTGGCCCGAGAAAAATATCTTGCCTGGGCTGGGATTCGAACCCGGGCCTTTGGATTACAAAGCCAGCATCTAATCCACTCGACTACGGCCACTCCCCGTAGAGTTTATATGAAAATAGTGAGGTCTACGAGGAGCTGGAGAGAAGAGGAAAAAGTATGAAAGTGGAAAAATGCGTCAAGCAAGGCTGTCCGCTGTCACCAATAATCTTCAACTGTTGTTTAGAGCATATTTTTCAGCAATTGCATTGGGAGAATAGAGGAATGCTGATAAATGGAGTCCAACTGAATAACTTGCGGTTTGCTGACGATGTGATGTTGATCGCTGGAAGTGCTGGGGAGATGACAGAAATGTTGAATGAATTGATAGAGGTCAGTGAAAGGATGGGCCTCCAATTGAATGCGAGCAAAACGAGAGTGATGACAAATTTCAACAAGGAGGAAGTAATGGTGACATGTGGTAATATAGAATACGACGAGGAGTATGGATATTTAGGTCAGCTTCTATCTTTCGATAACCGAACTGAGAAGGAGGTAAAACAGAGGATCAAAAAAGGATGGAAAAAATATTGGTCATTGAAGAAAATATTCAAAGGTGACTTCTCAAACAGCTTGAAATCAAACGTCTTGAGGAAATGCATATATCCGACAATTTTATATGGCGCACAGACCTGGTCATTAACATCGCAGCTAGATAGGAGACTCGAGACTACCCAGACGAAAATGTTGAAGAGCATACTTGGTCTATGGTTGAATCAGCGAGTCAGAAACACCCAGGTACAGCAGGTGAGAGTTAAATATCTTCAAAAGGAAGCGCATCTTATCAAATGGAAATGGGCAGGACACGTGGCGAGCATGGATAAAGAACGTTGGGCAAAGATCTGCGCCGAATGGATTCCGCGGGACAGAAAAAGAACGAGAGGACGCCCAGCCATTAGATGGAGGGACGAGATCGTTCAGCGTGTAGAAAATATGTGGCCGACAACAGCCAGGGATCGGAGAAGGTGGCAAAGAATCATGGACAATTTGTAAATATATTGTAAATTTTGTTATTTCAAGATGTTTTTTTAGTAACTGCCAACCAAAAATTATCTCAATTGAGAAGCTTTTGTTCATTTCATGAATAAAGCTATTATTATAATCTACAGTTGATTCTGGCGAGCTCCTACTTATCTAACTGATTGCCACATCTTCATTTTCAGGATTTTCTACATGATAGCATGAAATCGGTATATACTTTAACTATGTCTATTGTGGGATGTAATACCACTATAATACAGCAATGGCTAACTTAGCAAAGGCTAATTTAACTTAATCCTAAATATAATATATTTTTACTTGTATGAGAAGCTTGCCTACTGCATGTTTCCTGTTCCAGCTCTCTCTGATTTTGTTTGAAGATGGAGGGACATTGCTGGTTGGAAAAGTTTGATTAAAACAATTATTATATTTTCATCCAAAATAATGGATATGAAAGTAGTAATAGAAATTGAACAACTCAGTGATGGCAATTCAACCCATAAGTTTTTCATTTTCTTTCATTGATCTTTACGTAATGAGTTACTCTATCTTTTGGTCAAGTTCTAACCTATCATAACACATGGCAATATTCTCGTTTATCAAATAAATGGTAGGTTTGTTCCTTCATATCTAGTTTTGGTCGGCATATGAAGGAATAGTATTCATAATTAAGTATAGTTTGCGTCACTTGTCATGATTCAGAACCCATGTATCACTTGTGTCTTGCCATCAGGGCGGGGCTTAATACATTGCAAGTTTCACAAGCAACTATATGTCAATAACCTCTGAGGTAGTCTTTCTCTGTAATAGGATATATATATATATATATATATTATGATATATGATTAGATTAATTAGGGTTGAATTCAAGTAATTTCTTTGGAAACAAATGCCTTAGCTTAAGTGAACAGGGTAAAACTTGCAACCCAATTACCCCATGGCAATCTTATCACCACACACCCCAAATTGGTGGAATCTCAATGTATGAAAGAACCTCAGTTTATTGTAGAAATTGTTTGTAGTAGTAAGATCAACTGATATCATATTTTTCCATAGTTAGAAATGTTATATATTAGGTGAACATAGGCTAAATAAAACACAGAGTTGTAGTCCATGACTAGGCCGAGACGCCATTGCTGTTTTTTTGGCGGCTTAGCTGCCTGATGCCACGGCCTTCTTTATTTTCTTCATTCAATATAACACCTCCTCACCAATTATGAAGATACAAAATAAGTTTCACGAAACTATGTAGCCATTTAACCAATGAAGTGATAAAAATACTATGCAATTGAAGAACACAAATACAATACAGGCAGATACAATAAGGCAATGGATATTAATAAAAATAAATGACATTACAGGAAGAATAAAAAAGATTCAACTCAAACACTTAAAGGTTTAACCTGTCTACCTCCTTCTTGACCCTGTTTGAGCGTCTAATCGTTGGAGAAGAGGACTCAGGGGAGGACACATTAGTGACTGGAGGAGTATCATGATAGGGCAATGCCTGAGGAAGGTCAAGGTTAATTTGCTCAGGTGTTGTAGGAGATGGATCATGAACCAATGATGGATAATCATTTCCGGAGTAATTTGATTTTGGCAATGGGAGATTTACATGACTTGTACTTTCTTTTTCAATCCCCCCAGTATTTACAGCTACTATTTGGTCTATGTGTCTTTTCCATATGACACCTGCACTTATTTTAACCAAATAGACTACATCACCCAATTGTTTTATTACTGTCCCTTCCACCCATTTACTATTACCACGGTAATCTTTCACCACAACAAGTTGACCCACAGATAAATATCTAGTACCTTTACCCTTAAAATAACCTCTTTGTTGTTCTTGCTTCATATTAACTGATGTAATCAAATTCGGTTTAAGGAGATCAAAACGAGTTCTTAAAAGTTCTACCAAACATTAATTTGGCAGGTGTTTCATTGGTTGTCAAATGAACAGAATTACGATAGTCAAATAGAATTCTATTTAAAGCCACAGATAGATTCTCAGAATCTTTTAAGACACCAAGTAATTTATTTTTTACATACTTTACAGAATTTTCTGCTTGCCCATTTGATTGTGGATGAAAAGGAGCAGATGTTATGTGTTCTACACCATTGAATTGAAGGAATTTTTTTAATTCGTTTGAATTGAAAGGTGGTCCATTATCACTAACAAGCTTAAGTGGCAATCCAAACCTTGCAAATAATGATCTCAAAATATCTATAGCTACATGACTTACTGTTGATGCCACTTCAATCACCTCCAACCATTTAGAATGTGCATCAACAATTATCAAGTACATTTTACCCTTGAATGGCCCAAGATAATCCATATGAATTCGCTCCCATGGCTTATTAGGATAGTGCCAGACATGTAACTCTGATTTTGCAGGATTTGGTTTTTCTAAAATACAAAATGTACATGTATTTGCTGTTAACTCAATGTCGGCATCAAGACCAGGCCAATACACATAGCTTCGGGCAACACTTTTCATTTTAACTATACCCATGTGAGATACATGTAATTCTTTCAAAACAAACTCTTGAAGAACCCTTGGAACTACAACCCTATAACCCCACATAATGACACCCATTTCTACAGTCAATTCATTTCGCCTTTGAAAAAATGCTTGAAGTTCCTTATTATTTTCAGATAGGAACATTGGCCACCCATTCATTATAAAACCATAAACTTTTTTTAATATCTGATCTTTCTGAGTTTCTACTCTTACTAGTTGACAATCAATAGGAGCATCAGCTTCTTTAATGCAATGTAAATATGTACCTACCCATGCTAACTCTCTTGCTTCTGTTTTGTGATTAAGATTCAAAGGTAAGTGGGAAAATGCATCAGCACAATTTTCCTCAGATTTTACATATTGAATATTGAATGTGTAACCAGACAGAAACAATGCATAGCGTTGTAGTCTGCCTGCTGCAAACACTGGCAGTCCCTTCTTCTCCCCAATTATACTTAATAGAGGTTTGTGATCACATTTCAGTGTAAAATATCTACCAAATAGATATTGATGGTATTTCTTGACCCCATAAACAACCGCTGTTGCTTCTTTATCTATTTGAGAGTATTGACATTCAGCAGGTGAAAGAGTGCGGGAACTGAATGATACAGGGCGCTCAACACCATTGGAATCTATTATACTAAGCACACAACCCAATCCTGTGGAGCTGGCATCTACTGTCAAAACAACTGGAGCTGTTGGGTCATAATGAGCCAATATTGGGGCAGTTGTTAGCAAATTTTTTACTTTACGAAAAGCCACTACACATTTTTCATCAAAATGGAATGGCACACCCTTCCTCAACAGTCTATACATGGGGCCCATGATACCGCTTAAATTGGGAACAAATTTTCCATAGTACTGTATTAAACCTGCAAATGCCTTAACTTGTAATGCATTTTGAGGTATGGGGGCATCAATAACAGCTTTTAAATTTGCTTCACTTACATGTAACCCATTTTTGTCTATAATAAACCCAAGATATTCTACACTATTGCAAAAAAACTTACACTTATTTCTACTCACAGTAAACCCATTTTCTTTTAACCTATTACATACTAATTTCAAACGTGACATATGTTCAACATCATTTGTACCTGTTACCAAAATGTCATCTTGATAGATTGCAATTCCATCAATACCTTGTAATGTTTGCTCTATTGTTCTCTGAAAAATTCCCGGAGCTGATGAAATACCAAAACACAATCTATTATATCTGAACAATCCCTTATGAGTACTAATAGTACAGTAATTTCTACTTTCCTCATCCAAATTCAATTGTTGGTATGCATGTGAAAGATCAATTTTTGAAAACTTGACACCTTTTTGTAAACTAGCAAATAACTCTTCAATTCTTGGTAAAGGGTGACGATCTACCACCAAAAAAGGATTGAGAGTGACTTTAAAATCACCACATATACGAATTTGACCATTGGGTTTCAAAACTGGCACTATTGGTGTCCCCCATTCACTAGAGTCTACAGGTGATAAAAATCCTTCATCAACCAACCTTTTCAATTCTGATTCTACCTTATCTTTCAATGTGAATGGCAAGGTCCTAGGTTTGTAATACTTTGGAACAGCATTTTCTTTCAATTTAAGTTTGACTGGCTCACCTTTGAAACTTCCTAGTTTGTCACTAAAAACTTGTGGAAACTCTTTGTAGAGTTTGTCCACTGACTCACAGTCAGATCTAGTATCAATTTGTTGAACTTTACTGTGGACATTATTTACATTGTTTGCAGGAATGCTAACTACTAACTGCAATTCCTGTATCCAATCTCTTCCTAATAGAGGATTTGCTCCATTAGCTACAACATATAAATCTAACATTTTACTTATATCTTTATATCCCACCATAACCTGAATCATCCCTACTGGTTTAATGCGTTCCTGCACATAAGAACTCAAAACTAAATTTGTAGAATTCAATTGAATATGACTTAACTTATTATGATAATCATTTTCTGAAATCACTGAAACACATGCTCCACTGTCTACTTCAAATTTGATCATTTTCCCTCCAATAGTTACAGACACCATAATTGGATCAACTTTCAAAGTATTAATGAGACTACTAGTCTTATTTGTCAGAAGAGCCCCTAAGTTACATAAATTAAATACTCCATCAAAATTGTCCTCTATCTCTTCAACAATTTCATTGTCATTGTCCCCTGCATAATTATGCTTCATTGTATTGTTAGATGTGTTGGACTTACCACTGGACCTACAAACCAATGCAATATGATTCTTTTTTCCACATTTTCGGCATGTACAACCCCATAGACGGCACTCCTTGGCATAATGTCCAACTCGCCCACAGCAAAAACACGTCACTTGTTGATTGTTCATGCTGGTTCCTTTAAATGTTCCTCGTTCTTGAAATCTTCGGTTATTTGGTGTGTGCTGCCGTGTGCTACCCGCCTGGTAATTCCCGTCATTGCTAGCATTCTGGAAACTTGAAGAACTCGCCTTTATTTGTTGCAATTGGCCATCACTCACTGCGTTGTCGCCCACCATCAGGATAGATGCATTCTTTTCGGCAGTTTCCACTGATAATATAATCTTTACTGCTTCTTCATAGGTCAAGGATGATTCAGCTAACAGTTTTTGTTTTGTAGACTCACTTCGTATACCACTGACCAGTCTGTCCCGTAAATAATCATTCAGCAAAGCCCCAAATTCACAGTGAATTGATAAGCGTTTCAAATTAGCTATGTACTCGGAAATAGTTTCTTTTTCTAACTGATTTCGTTTGCTAAATTTGTATCTTTCAGCTATGAACGAAGGCTTTGGATACAAATGACTTTCGATTATTTTGACAATGTCTGCAAAAATCTTATCTGCAGGTTTTTCAGGAGTACATAAATTTCTTAACAATGAATACGTTTTCACTCCGACTGCAGATAATAGTGTACATACCTTTTTATCTTTCTTAATGTCGTTACACTCACAAAACAACTCAAAACGTTCAATATGTGATGACCATGTTTCGACACCAATGTCGAATTCTCCTACACTTCCAATCATGTTTCACAATTTTATTAGCCTACTCACTTTATTATCTGTTCCTCACTCTCTCCGTATTTGGATTTTTACATATTTGTTTACACAATCTCCATCCTGGAACTTTTAATCCTCGTCGCCACTGTTATATATTAGGTGAACATAAATAAAACACAGAGTTGTAGTCCATGACTAGGCGGAGCCCTTTTTTGGCGGCTTAGCTGCCTGATGCCACGGCCTTCTTTATTTTCTTCATTCAATATAACAAGAAATATTGAGTGAAACGGTTATGGCTCACAATGGAGTGAGTAGTGACAACGAGTTGTCTGGACACACAGTCATGTCAGAAAATAATTAAAATAATCATGAGGCTTTCAATACTAGTAGAGTAGGTATTGATGGAAATATGGCCAGACATGTATTTTTGGATCAAATTAGCTTTAAACAAGATCAAAGTCGAAATGATGAAAGTATAGTTCAAGTTGAAAATGATAGTCTCAATAATTTAGATTATCTTTGAATGAGGCTGCCACATGTACTAGTTGGTCTGTGAATTAAGTAAGTATGGATACCAATATTATGGCAGTTGATGATACAAAGCCCACATCAATCCAAACAAATTGGAAGGTCTATTCAAGAATATATTGAAACATTAAATGAAGAAAGTGGAGTATGAAAAAATTGAAGTTAGTCTCAACTCATGGAATAATAAATTTTAGCTGAGATATCCAAAACAACTTCTGAATCGATGGCATTGGCAACTGGAAATCAGAATAAAATTGCAAGACAAAACGGTTGATCTTGATTCAAAATAATTTCTTTTAGTCCAGTCAAGGAAAGGCTAAAGAGGGAAAAGTTGGATAACAATTTCTGGCCCCGCAGTTCTGATTAGGGTAGTAAGGAGATAAACATATCAAAAGTAACCACCCCTACCCACCCTTGTGCTAAGGGGGTAGGGGTGGTTCAAAGGTACCATTTTTTGGTTTCTCACATATAACTCGAAAACTATGTATCTTACAGACATAACTGTTATATACAAAATTGAAGCTTACATAATTTCCTATAATATTCAACTCACAACTTTTCCATATATTTGTAATAGGAGGAAGTATCTATAACATTACCCCAAACCTGATACCATTGTAATGGGTGGGAGGCCAGGGAGACTTTAATAGCCCCACATTTTGTAACGAGGAAAAAATATAATAATTGCTCTTAATATCTTCACTCAATTATTAACCTGTTTAAACTATTTGAATCCACGGTTGTGAGCTTTGGATGGATTCGTTCATGCAAATGCCAAGATCTTCACTATTGTTTAACAACACTTGTTTTAGCAACAAGTAACTTATCACGAGCCAGGAACGTGAAATAAAAGATTTTGTAGAAATGATACTGACATTAATTTATTAGTTGCATTCAAACAATTCAATAATTATGAATATTTAGATAAGAATTTTATATTTAGACAAGAATTTGCTAGCTCACTCTACAATAAATTTTGGGCCTCGGTCAATTTATGTGGTCAATCTATTTGAGCTTAATAAAATAATTTTGACAATCACCATGCAATCAAAAATTTAACAAATAAATCGGCACCCACAATCACTCACGTTTACATTTTAACTACTATTTTCCGGACTACATATTTTTCAATTTATACAAAATAATAATAAGGAGATTTGTCATCTAATCAGGCCGAAGCCTAAATTGGAGACCGAGACTTGTTCTGCGACTACATCTTCTCGCGGTGACGACTCGATTAGAACTGCCGCTCTTCCACTCAAATTTTCCAATTTTCAAGAAAACACGTGGAGCGCCTGGCCTAATTTCTGGTTAAAACGTCGTGGGGTCGCACGGTTCAAATACATTTCTAAATACGTTTGCATTAATTTCATTACGAAATCCAAGCCAGTACTATGGAAATGCTAGAAGACTGCAATAATTTGGATAATTAAGAAGCAAGTTAGCAAATCTTTTATGGCAACACAAAATGTAGGTGCTTGCTTTGTGCATGGATAAATTATTCAATTATCAAGAACAAGGTTCACTTGAGTTCATATTGGAATAATTCAGTTCAATTTTGATCTGTTCAACAACCTGAAAGAAAGGCACAAAAAAAACTACAATACAAACCTCTCAATATTCCCCATATTACATCTTCTCTAGTTTCCGGGAAGGTTTGAAATTTTTGAAGAAACACATATACCTCCATTTTTTTTATATGTTTGCTAATATTACTTTTCAAAAGTCGATGAAAAAATCTATGCTGACCATGAGCTTATAGAGCATTAAATTCTCTTCAATTTAATGTATAGTTTCACAATTTTACACATATCCCTACAACTGTTGCAACAGCTTAAGTGTTAAACTATTAAAAAATAAAGCTTGATAAATTCTCTACACTTTTTGTTGAGTGGAATTTTGTGATATTCCCAACAGTTCCCGAGATATTCGCTCTTGAATGTGTGTAATTGTTAAAATAACAGGTTTTTATTCATTTTTACTCTATCAGGGCTTATAATTTTCCAACAATGCATCGTATAAATTAATGCTTATCGTAGGTTTGTAGAGCATAGAATTCTCTTTGAAATGATATATTATTAATAAGGTTTTTATTTCATTGTTAAAGAAACTTTAATGTAGGAGGTGAAATTTACTATGCTGCAACAATTGCGATATAACTGCTATAAAAATGCGGTATTGCTGCTATAACAATGAAACAAAAACTTGGAATAGTGAAATAATTCATCATTTCAAAGAGAATTTAATGATGCACGAGCCTACGGATAAGCATTGATTTATACGACGTATTGTTGAAGATTTATAAGCTCTGAAAGAGAAAAAAAATTGATAAAAACCTGTTATTTTATCAATTACACACATTCAAGAACGAATATCTCGGAACTGTTGGGAATATCACAAAACTCCAAAAAAGTGAAAAATTGTGTTGAAAACATTCCCTCCAAATTCCTTTGTCAATTGGTCTATTGTTGCGAAACTGGAGATTTCACACTCAACACAAAAGCTGTTGCAACAGTTGTAGGGAAATGTGTAAAATTGTGAAATACATCAAATCGTAGAGAATTTAATGCTCTATAAGCTCATGATCAGCATAGATTTTTTTTCATCGACTTTTGAGAAGTACTAAGAGCAAACATATAAAAAAATTGGAGGTATACTTGTTTCTTCAAAAATGTCACACCTTCAAGAGCGGATATCTCGGAAACTAAAAAAGATATAGAAAAAGTTGTGAAATGAATAAATATTGTAGGAAACTATGCAAGCTTCAATTTTGTATGTAGCAGTTATGTCCGTAATATACATAGTTTTCAAGTTATATGCGAGAAACCAAAAAATAGTACCTTTGAACAACCCCTACCCCATTATCACAAGGGGTAGGGGTGGGGATTTTTGATATGTTTACCTCCTTATCACCCTAAAGAGAACTGCGGGGTCACATATTGTCTTTCGATTTTTTCCCTCTACACCCTCTTTAGCACTCATTGCCTGGACTATTTGAGAACTAATGCCTTAGCCTTAGTGAGCAGGGTAAAATTTGTGGCACAATTGCCCCATGGCAATCTTATCACCACAATGCTCCAATGTGTTAACTTCTGGAGTATGAAGTTATATCTTGTATTGTGTGTAGAGTGAATTAAAGTGAAGTATAAACAATAATAATAATATTACTAGTGTTTATTAGTTCCATAAATAACATAACAATTCATGTCATGTTATATGGTACTGTAGTACCGAATTACAATTTAAAAAAGTAGGTAATATCAAAATACATAAGAAATCAACAAAATAAAAAGTTAACATCCACAATCCATTGGAACGTTTTCACATAATTTATTACATTTAAGTTCTAACAGAAAGATGCCTACACTAAATACCATAGTATATTGATGGATTCTAAGAAAACAATTTATCTTGACAATCTTAAATATTGCCCAGCACTGAAATCTTGCTAATCTTACACACTTGAACATCCTAGCATCATTACAAGCTAAAATACTTATCCAGTTTATATAGTTGAAAACAATGGCTATAGGCTTGTATACACACAAAACAATTTTATACAAAATTTTTACACCATAAAACTGTTAAAAACTCAATTTAAAACATTATCAATTTCAATTAAACAGAAAAATATTCAGAGAGCACAATAGTATATTTCGCACCTAGGGCCGAAAATGAGATTTTTCTGGCTCGAAATCGGTTTTCAAGTCCGAGGCTGTAGGCCGAGGACTAGAAAAGATTGAGAGCCAGAAACACATTTTTGCCCATGGTGAGAACGTTATTTTTCGCCACACAGAAAAATAAACAATATAAATATGAGAATAATTTATTGTTTATTGGGCACTTCCGAAAGCAAAGGAAGGTCATAGCTCTAGCAAATCTGAGGTAATCTGAATATCAAGAAATTGTCCAAGTATTTTTATTTTTTATTCTGATTTGTCTAAATAACCTAAAAGATTATGTTCAATTATGTAAGAGGTTGAATTTATACTTTTTATTCTTCCAATTGACAATAAGATGATTTTATTATAAACTAGCCGTCAGGCTAAGCGTTCGCTCGCCATATCCATCTAGCCAGACGTTTAGTCTGGACCCCCGACTGGATTGTTCTAACATATGATAAAAATGCTCAAATGAAAAATGCAGGCGAGCGAAGCGAGCCTGCTGATCTCATTCCTGGACGATCCAGTCGGGGGTCCAGGGGGCGGAGCCCCCTGGCTAGACGGATATGGCGAGCGAAGCGAGCCTGACGGCTAGTATTTTTTATAATTGCAAGTTAAATAAACATGTATATTCAAGTATTTGAACATTAAAATACAAATACCAAGTTAAATTTTGGGCTCCGCCCCCTGGACCCCCGACTGGATCGTCCAAGAATGAGATATGCAGGCTCGCTTCGCTGGCCTGCATTTTTCATTTGAGCATTTTTATCATATGTTAGGACAATTCAGTCGGGGGTCCAGACTAAACGTCTGGCTAAACGGATATGGCGAACGAAGTGAGCCTGCCGGCTAGTAATATAATATTCCCAGGATTGAAGTAGCAGTGCCCAATCAATTTTTCCGCGATAAATGTATTTAAATCTTCAATTTGGTGCCAACCTAACAAAGTCAAGTCAACTTAATGCCAACCAGACAAAATTATTAATTTAGTTGCCAGTTAACAACTGTTTCGAAGAGGTACTCTATCTAGATTATAGTTCTATAGTAACATATGATATAGAAATTTCAATTGTAATTAAGGGATTGGGAGAAGAAGAATATACATGCTAAAAGACGAACTTTAAACCCTTGAAAACCACCCTTAGAGTTAAAATATCGCCAAAAGATTTCTTAGTGCGCCTCTAAAGGGCCAACTGAACATACCTACCAAATTTGAACGTTTTTGGTCCGGTAGATTTTTAGTTATGCGAGTGAGTGAGTGAGTGAGTGCCATTTCGCTTTTATATATACGGTATATATATATATATATATATATATATATATATATATATATATATATATATATATATAGATGTTTTGATTCTTGAATAATAAACACAAATAATGAAAAATTTTTTGATCAGCTGTTTTAGCACTGAAATTTGGCCAATCTGAATGTCAACGTCAACAATGCTTGTTGTCGTTGACTTCGGAAGTTTAGGTTAGAAGTTCTATCCTACTCTGAAAATCGAATTTGATTAATTTATAATATATAAATCTATTCATCCAAATAAAATGATATTATCTTATTGCAGAATACTTATTCAACTCTAGAAGCATAAACTGATTCTGTTTCATAAACCATTTTGTAAACACGTTCACATCAAATCAGAATCAGCTCACTTCAAGGTTATTTTACAGCCCTAGGGCCGTAAAACTTTTACCGGCCTGGTCAGAAAACAGTCATTTTCGGCCTCCATATGACGCACGAAAACCAGCTCATTACATCCAAGTGGGGCGAAAAACACTTTCCATAGCCAGCCACCATTTTTCTAGACAAGAACAAGCACAAAGTACAGAGCAAAGACCACACCTCAAAATCAGTGTCAACGTTATGGACACGTCATTGATATTAAATTCCAAAAAATTATAAATTACAAGTTTAGAATTTACATTTTATATTTGTTCTCAATAAAACTTTATTTCGAAACTGTTATTTTAAATTTATATATCATCTATATTTAAATAATCTATTAATTCTGTTTCTCTGTTTCGGTGATACCATGGAATGCAACACAATTATTCACAATAAATTCTCAGTTAAAAAGTTGTCCGCATATCGATTACTCTGATATTTACTATCAAGTTTTATAGATCTCGAATCTTGATTCGATTCCAATCGAGAAAAAATGTAATATTACAACTTATTATGTCTATCTGATTTATACATCAAGCTGAAAATAAGATCTGGGGCCAGTTTCATAGAAGTCACAAATTTCATTTTCTATTATGAATTTGTATTGAACAGGTTACTGAATCCATGAGTGAAGCCAGCAATGTGGGCTAGTCCACTACCTCCATAAGCAATGTCGTAGTCCATTTGTGTGATATCAGCACAGGTAAGGCTCCTACACCAATAAAAACACTAGCTGATATAGATCAGCTGAAATCAACGAATTTTTATTAGAGAAGGAGCCCTACCTGTGCTGACGTCACACGAATGCACTATGGCTTTGTTTATGGCTAGTTGCATATTTAGATGTGCAGCAAGTCTGCTAGATGAGTTTATATATCATTATTATGTTCAGATTGAGAGAAGGCTGGCACACATGAGAACGTTTCAATGTGATCATGTTATTAAATGAAAAGACTAAAGGTAGGCGCACACAGATTGTCATTGGACTGACGGCACGCATCGGACGGACCATACTTTTTTTAGGTGCTGCGCACACTAGTCGTCATCAGAGCATTGACATTTTAGTTCATTGCAACATAATATGTCGAGTCGTGTGTGAATTAGGAATTCAATGAACAAGTACCGCAGTATATAAGTGATGGATAGGGAAGAAGAAGTTATAATTATTACTTGTTTGTTAGCCAATTTGAATAAGAGGTACAGCAATGTAGGAAGACAAAACGAAAAATGTGGATCCATAGAATTAATCAGAAAAGGATAGAATACTGAGAATTTAATCATCTGTTTCCTGATTTAATTGAAGACGAAGTTGAATTTTTTAGCTACTTCAGCATGTACTAGTCAATCGCCTGTAGAAATGGATAATGCTTACAACGGTCCTACTGTGCACACCACAACGAAATGCTGTTGGCTTCAATGCTCCTCTCGGGATTCCTGACGGCATTTCCGATTTCCGATGCATAAGATGCAAATAAGTATGCGCACTCCAATTGAAAACAATGCATCAAATCTGATCATCCGATCCGTCCAATGCGTGCCGTCCATCCGATGACGATCTGTGTGCGCCTAACTTGAGAAGTTGTCAAAAACCACAGATTTTATCTAAAGTGGAAATACCAGATTCAGTTGTTACACCATTACTAAAATCTGAAGTATTATTATAAAGTTTTATTACTAAAACCAAATGATTAGTAAATTCCACTTCTGTTCGATGAGAGTGGAATATAAAATTAAGTTTTTACAAGTTCATATTTTTTCATTTCACTCCCAAATTAGCAAATTGGGGGAGTGGGTAGGAATGGGACGTGGGAGGAAGGGGAATAATTAATGTAGTAGTGGTAATTCAATTTTCCCTTTTGGTGGTTTGGCAGCCCTGACTGGCTTATACTACCTGTGTGAAGACCAGCTGGGTAGAACACTTCTGAACAGAACACACCGACATTGTCAAGATTTTCACTAAAGACTCTGACGTTATTCTTTATATTTAAATAACGATTAGCCTCCTGCTTGGCATCAGTCGGTAGAGCATGAAATATTTGATATATAATTATAAAATTAGGTCGTGGTTTTTTAATAAGATACAGTCTCATAAAAATCTTTATAGGCCCAGGTATGAGCTTCCCCTATAATTCTTGTAATTCATTGAAAAAATAAATATATATATATATATATGATATTTATCCTATAGTGTTGAGGAATTAAAATAAATTGCACACCATAAACAATTTGATACATATATTAACAAATATTGCAAAAAATAGATCAAGGCAAAAATATAAAGAGCGATAAAAATATAAAATATAATATAAAAATAGAACAATAATTGAAATCAGTAAAATATCACAGGCTAAACATTATACTCTAGATTTATAGCACGAAACATTACCATGTGCTTTTATTTTAAATCATATGCATCCTTTTGCATGTAGCTGCGGTATAAGCTTGCTAATACTTGTCGACTTGGACAATTCAATTAAAAATAGGTTCCTTAAGATCGACTTGATAAATTGGCAACTAATAATCCAAATATATATATATATTAAATTCTCTAATATCTAATAGATTTCTTTGTATTGAATATATATTTTATCTCAGGGTGCAAGATTCGGCACCTGATGGAAATAAGTAGAGCAATTCATCTAGTGAATTAGAGCTACAACAAACTATCGCAAATTATATTGCAAAAATTAAAGATCATATGAATATGTTTTAATAGCCTAGATTTTATACTTCTTTGATTTATTAGAATTTTCTGAAATGTACTGATTCATTATTCCTTTAATAAAATACCTTTAATACTATATTTACTTGCGCAAGTATTTTTTATTAAATTCTTAATTCATAAGAAAACCCTTTCGACGAGCTAGCTTTGATTATTAGATAAATTCGAAGCACTAAGAGCGCCCATCACTAATTCAATTTTCTCACTCACGTGTCGAAATCTTCTTATAAGCCGCCGATGTCGATCCAACTCCTGGTGGTCCTGGACTATGGTAGCCGGAATCGTCTCTTCCAAGGGGTTACAAAAATTATTTGAAATGAAAATGACTTCTGCTTTATAAGAGCATCACAAAGTCTTTTAAGAAATTTAATAATTCAAACTAACTTTAGCTTTTACAAGTTATAGCAAGGTATTACGCTCTAAAATATTTAGGGTCCTCTCATGGTGGCATTTGGCAGGCGAGTGATGGTTCTCCTTTCTCAATTTTACAATTCTTATTTCCGACTTTCAAATTTACATAAAATTTGAATATCCTTGTCCTCCGCCATTAAAGGTTCAAATAGATCGTACTAAAATATTAAATTATTACTTATGTTGTATGTTTAATAATTTCTTTGCCTTCGGGCCATATCTATAACATAGACTATACAATAATTTTACATAAATCCCAATCATTTATAGAAATATATATAAATATTTTTGAATTGGCATACTATTGCCGCCTATTAACTGCCATTATGCGATTGGTGCATGCAAATTGTTTCAGTATTCATGCGCTTGGTAACCTCCTATTTCCTGGATACATTTAATTATTTTTATTAGGTTTTTTAAGTATGCTCTCTACATGCTAGTTAATATTCTATATACTAATATTTATTTCATGCTTCCTAATAGTTAGCCACGTGACCATTTGTTCTTTCAAATTGCATACCGTTTTGCTGCAATAGATCTCTGCCAAGGGGTTTGGTCAGATTCTACGTTGCTTGACTCGGTCGATCGTTAGGTCGCCGATCACTGAATGTTTATACCTAACCTCAATCTTCAAAAATTTTATAATAATATTATTTATTAGCAAAAAATTCTTTCAATTCCTTTTTAGGTTATTGTACCGTTTAGCCAGAACAAGCTGATGCTATCTAATCTTTATTGTTATCTCATTGGCGATATTAGCCAGTTACTTTATTTAGACCTATTAGTACTTCAGCTAGGGATTTTTACATCTACCCAAATTTCAAATACTTTACAAGACGTAAGTATTTCCTATACATTACTGATTACAATTTTTAAGGCCGGTTTCCAAGCTCGGGATCTATAAGATCTGGACTTACAGAGTCCAGGACTGAAATAAGCTCTCAGGTCTAAATCGACTTTCTGAGTCACAATTTTATCTTCTAAACTCCGGGGTCTATTAAGTTCTCAACTTATTTGAGTCCAGGACTTTAAGGCAGTAAACATAAGGGAAATTCACAATATTTTGCTGTTGTATTGTTGGCATTATTGCAAAACGAAAACAGCTGAATGAATAAACATTTAATTTTACGTTATGCTATCATTGATCCTAACCAGTGATTTTGGAATAAAAATTTCATTTGGCTATTGAGTTTGAAAACGTATTTGTTTTGAAAAAAATGGAATAATAATATATTTATTATTGTTATATTCTTATTATTAATATGTTGAATATGACATTGATTAATAACATTCAGATTGGAATATAAATTCCAAGGCAATCCTTGTATTATATTTCTTGAACATTTTTAGGTTATTTGACAGTGTTACATGAAATAAGGTTAGTTTTTTAAGCATAATTCTGATACAATTTTATTCCAAAATAAATTTGCAAACTATGAATTATGAATTTAGATGGATTCATCCAAATAATTAAGGTATTCCATGACATCTATTTGGCTTTTCATCTACACCAAACCAATAACTGAATTGTGTTTGTTCAAATTCAAATCCTATCCCAGTCGAGGGTTTAAAATCATGCTGTTCTAAGTCCTGGACTTAACGATTTTTGATAAATTCTTGACTCGGAAAGAGGCGAAAATCCAATTCAAGTCCTGGACTTATAAGCCCTTTACTCAGAAAGCGAAATTATAAACTCCAGGGTCTAACGTGATCTCTCAACTCCAGAGTCTATTTAAGTCCTTGACTACGTTAATGCTCTGACTCAGAAAGCCAATTTTCTGACTCCAGAGTTTAAAGCCATTTAAAGTCTAGGACTTAGCTAAATCCCAAGCTCGGAAACCGGCCCTTAGTGTTCCTGTATGTTCTTTTCAATTCAATTAACTTGACATGGAATGGCATGAAATCTGCTGTAGTTCTATGCTATCAGTAGATATCCATACATAACCCACAAAAATAAAAATGGCGGTTCATAAGAACTGGTTATGCAGGAGGATTGGTACAATAGGTAGCAGGAGGAATGGGACAGTCCCATTCCTCCTGCCTGCAATTCAAATTTTCGCTTTCCATATATTTTCATTATATCTGTTGATGTACAATATTAAAGAGAACAAGAATATAGATTGCATTGTTGTATAATCTCTTATCGCAATAGATGAATATGAATAAGCCTCCAATAGGCTACCTATGTAGTCCTTTCATTTTTTGATTCATTAATATTTCTCTTTGAATACTATTTATCTTATATCCCTACTGAATTTGTTATCTTAATTGAGATTAAATTATACTTTTTTCATAACATGATTTTTTCTATTTTTTAAGAGATGCCATGTGTCTGGAATAATAAGTCTGCTGTTGATGAGGTACTACTGCAGGGTGAACCAATTTGACAAGTTGCAGAAAGATATCATATGTCAAAGTCATCTTTATCACGACTTGTAATCAAAGCAAAGAAATTGGAACCAGGTGAGCCGTATCTACATCAACCTAATACAACAGTGAAACAAGTATTCTCAGTTCATCAAGAAAATCAACTAGTGGAATATTTGATAAAATGCTCTATGATGCACTATGGGTTTACCACTGTCCAAGCTCATAAATTAGCATTTAGATTTGCTGTGGCTACAAATTGCAATTTTCCAGAAGCTTGTGGACAAATTAAATTGCTGGGAAAGAGTGGCTGGTTGGTTTCATGAAGAGGAACTCAGAATTGTCTTTGAGATTGCCAGAAGCAACAAGCCTGAGTAGGTGAACCAGCTTTGATAGATACAATGTTGAACAATTCTTTATAAATGTAAAGACACTATATGATAGATAGGCACAATTTCACACCAGAAGAAATATGGAAGTGTGATGAGACCAATATGTCTACTATCCATGTCCCAAGTACAGTAATCTATCAAAAAGGTTTGAAACAAGTTGGACAGGTAACATCTGGAGAAAAAGGTGAATTTCTTACGATGTTGTGCTTTATAAATGCAGTTGGGAACACAGTCCCACCTGTATTTGTTTTTCCCAGGAAATTTTTCAAGAATCATATGCTGAACAATGGACCCATAGGAAGTCTTGGACTTGCTCATCCAAGTCGCTGGATGACTAAAGAAAATTTTGTATTGGCATTTTCTCACTTCATCAGCCATGTAAAGTGCTCCAAAGATGATCCAGTAATTCTTTTCCTAGATAATCATTCAAGTCATGTGAATATAGAAGTAATTAACAGAGCCAATCAAAATCAAAAGTAACTCCACAGGAAGTACAGCCATTTCCAAAAGCAGCACCAAGAAATACTAATAAAACTGAAAAACAGAGTGGATCTACAAGAATATTGATTGTTTGATTGATTTATTTAATTTCCTTTGCCAGGTCTGAAGAGACCTATGGCTAACATCATGTTACATAAATACATTACAAACTCAAAACTCAGAGATAAAGGAAAACAAAAATTAAAAATATAAATAAAATTACTTCATTTTTTGGAGTAGTAGAATGATTATGTTTTTACAATGAGGCCAGATACTAATACAAAAATAATATATTTTGGTAATATTTACGATAGTCCAGAGGGGAAAATGAAACATTGAAAATTAAAAGACTAGATTTGAAATGCATGAAACAAAATGAAAAATCAATTTCACACTTCCTACAGATCCATAACAATATAAATCTGAGTCTGAGTAAAAATTGTATACATGTATCATTTCAACAGCTACAACTATTTATCATCAGCCTGTTGTCGCTCGCCGCGATGATTCATTTTTCTTGGAAAACCATCTTTATAATGAGAAAAATCCAATTTCTAATGACATACATTCACATAATTTTAATATTGATTATGCTGTGACAATTATTTTTGATTGAAATAACTTACAGTACATCTTTATGACTTGATAAATAATCTAACTTTCAATTATGTACCTACTCTTTTACAATTGTGACTTTATAAAACATTCAATTTCCAGCTATATACATTATTTACAATTAAACACTAATATGTATGCTGTAAATATGAAAATTCATTTCTTTTAGAATGATAGTCCCATACCTCCCAACCATGAGTTCCATTCCTCCTACCCAGTGAAAGGTTTGGGACACTTTGACTATCCTTCAAAAATTCAAAATTATGTGTAACATAGGAGTACAATAGACTTCATTTGGTGTATAAAACTGAAAAAAATATGAACAAATGTGATACAATATCCATATTATTTCTATTTTAGTGGAATAGAAAAAAAAATACAAATGACTCATGTTTTCAACAGAAAATTCCTTGTTATTAACAAGATTTATGCTATCCATCAAGAGTTGGTAAAGATGAAAGGAAATGAGTTATGTTTTTAGCAAATGTTAATAGCCTCTTTTTGTGCATTGACTTTTGTTAATAACAGGTTCCTATCTTCCCCACAACCCCCTCGCCCTGCATTCTGCTACACAGAGTGCATCTGTGTTCCCTACAGCAGCAGACGAAATATGTGAAGACAGAGTGAGGTTAGTTTGAGTGTTTTGTTGATGTGAAGTGTTTTTGTTTATTTTAATGATGGAAAGTGAATGGAATCAGGAGCAAGTGATTATTTTGATAGACCTGTATCATGAGCACCCAGTGTTGTAGGACCCAACCAATGCTGATTTCAAAGACAAAAACCTATGGCCGGGACATGGTCAAATGTTTTATAAAAGATCTTTTATAAAAGATATTTGACAAACATTGTAAAATCTGACAAAGCATTTATTGGAATGGTTCCACTTCGATACTCGTTTGATATTCAATACTTGATATATACTTGATATTCAATACTCAATACAGTCATGGTTACATATTCAAGATTGTGTTTTCTAATATTATTCGTCGTTTCAATTTTAATATTTTTATTATTCAATTTTTGGTATTTTATTTCATCCTTTAGGCATCTTACTTTCAAGATAATTGGTACTTTTTCATCAAATTGTTGTGAACGTTTGCCTACATGTCGGGCATTTCCGTCTTCTCCTTTGTTGGCAAAGCGTTGGCTTGCCTTCTCGTCTTTTGATCTTTTCTTGTCAGTGAGTACACCGCTTCTGGTGTACTTTCTCTTCATCCAAATTCATCTGGCTTACTGAACGTTTTAAATGTGAAATATTCCTTCAAATGAATTCTTCAAATGTATTCATCAACTGTGATTCAATTATTTATCAATTTCTTCATGTATTTATGCTGATAGACTTTGTCAAAGTTCCATAGTATTGTGTTGGCGTCTCTCACCATTTTTTCTAACAACATGGCTTCACCACTTGAAACTCAGACTTTCAATTTCATCATCTCTACCGTTTGGAAATCAATCTAAGAATTCACAACTTGGAATTCGAATTATTTGTTTGGAGTTCTACATGTTCCTGTTCACATTCCCATTGGGGGAATTGTCTGCTGTGTTTGATGCTCGCATTTCGCCATCGCATGGCCATTGTGTCATCGCTTGCTGAACGTGCTGTTCCTTGGGGTACCGTGGATTCCTTGCCTGTCTGCCTGGCCGCATCTCTTTCTTCAAAATTTAACTCAGGTTACGTAAATCTTTTTATTCAATTTTCATTTTTTTACTCATGTATTGCATAATTGTTCATGAACAAATTAACAGTGTGTCGAAACTGGATCACGTTGTTCTCTATTTCTAATTTATTTTGTATTCAAACAATTCAATGTTAATTCATATTATTTTTGTAGCTATTATTCAGCTTTTACGGCAATTAAAAACATTTAATTGTCAGCACTTATTCGGCAATCGAGCCTATGTACATGAATTCAATATGTTACAGTGTATGTCTCATTGAGAGCACTGTCCTACGATATTTCAAGGTTATAATAATTGTATTATTGATCATCTTATTGTTTTCAATTATCAGTTGGCTTATTTGTGAAGCATTTCAATTTCTAACCTCAAATTAATATTTTCATATCTGAATTATTTGTAATGATGTCTAACTTGACATTCAAATCATTGAAGGCCTATGTCGCCTCTATTAATGTACTCAACATTAATAATTGTTTCATTGTATTTGATAGCTACCCTTGGCTTACAAGTGTTTTCATTGAAGGCCTATGTCGCCTCTATTAATGTACTCAACATTAATAATTGTTTCATTGTATTTGATAGCTACCCTTGGCTTACAAGTGTTTTCATTAATGGCCTATGTCGCCTCTATTAATGTACTCAACATTAATAATTGTTTCATTGTATTTGACTGCTACCCTTGGCTTACAAGTGTTTTCATTAAAGGCCTATGTTGCCTCTATTAATGTACTCAACATTAATAATTGTTTCATTGTATTTGACAGCTACCCTTGGCTTACAAGTGTTTTCATTGAAGGCCTATGTCGCCTCTATTAATGTACTCAACATTAATAATTGTTTCATTGTATTTGATAGCTACCCTTGGCTTACAAGCATTATCTTAAGGCCACCGACGCCTAATTCAATGTGTGTGACATTGATTTTGGAACTTACTTATGTTAATGTCGACCAAGGCATTTTCATTTCTGAACTTACTTACTTGTATTAATGTCGACTGAGACATTCAATTACTCTAAGGTTACTTATACTAGTGTCAATCAAGACATTCAACTATTTCAATATATAGAGCATTGTTATTGCTGATTTACTTGTGTTAATGTCATTCAAGACATGCAATTTATTTCAATGTATGTAACGTTGATTCTGAACTTGTGTAACATTAAATTTTTCAACATTAACTTTATTGTATCATTTAAAATGTTCTATTTTCAATTCAGGTGTCATTGACATTACCTTATCAATTGTTGTCAGTCTTCAATGGTCATTAGTATCATTAATTTACATTCATTCAAAATTTTGTAATTATTTCTTTTCTAACAGTTTCATTTCATATTGTGATAGATTCAGCTAAAGATTTTTATTCTATTCAATTTCCATTCATTTGTTTTTGTATGTTGCCATCTGCCTATTATTTCATTGATATTAAATCTCAACTTGTTTACTCAATTTGTCTTTTATTGGCATACTCCCAGCACTTCATGCTATCAGTTTTTTATGCACAGAATCCAGAGATTTATTTTGTAGGTATTAATATCAATTATCATTTACAGCCCACTGCCCTGACTTTGGATTCTGCCAAACATATTTGATAGTCTAATAGGCCATATTTTATAAAAGATTTATTTTATAAAATTTCTTTTATCAAAGATAATAGGTTGGCATTATCTTCTATAAAAGTTGAGATTCTGAATTTCAGGTGATGTTAATTTGATTGAGGTTAGTTTTTAATTTGAATGAAATGTCTTTGAAGTACACTTGATGTGTTGAAACCACTAAGCTCCTTATTTCCGAATATGAACATCATGAAAGTGTATTTAATCCTAAACATCAAGATAATAAAAATAGACTATTAAGACAATCAATTTATAAAAGAATTGCTGAAAATATAAACCTTGTAAGACCTGGATGTACACATGATGACATCAAGAAGAAAATGAATGGTTTAGAAGCCAATTTCTGTCCCAAAAATGAAGGTAAGGAAATAATTTTGTTTCAAGTAGTTTATTAAAAAATATATACATGTAAGATGTGGTTAATATGGATTAACTGACATTATTACAACCCCAATGTAAAGTTTATATCGGTTAGAATTTCTCTATTTATCTCTACTGTATATGTTGTAATGTACATTAAACAGTTCATAATTAATTCTCACTTTTAATAAATAATAACAAGTGAGTGCAATAATAATTATAATAGGAAATGCAATCTTGACTAATCGATAATCAACAATCTTAACATAATCATTTTTCATATAGGCCTAATATGGTTTACAGAATTGAACCAGAGTTAAAATATAAAACCACAGAGTAACCACAGTCTAGTATATCTACGATAAAACGTAGGCCTACAAAGTAGGTACTTGTAAAAAAACATTTAAACTAATTAATAGCATAATGTAACACTTTTATATTTTTTTATTATTCCTGCCATTACCTTCATTGCTAATGAAGAATTATTATTTACAGGTATTGAACAGCATTAAAAGTGGTGCTGATGGCAACGATGTCTATACACCTACTGTATACTGGTATCCTATGCTAAAATTTCTTGAAGCATCAACTACTGGTGATGATTCCATAAGCAATATACAGAGTGAAGAAGAAACAACAGTTAACTTGCAGAATGTTCATGTAAGTTGAGCTTTGGATACTGTATGATAAGCTAATTATAATTTATGAACTACAAAATTGCTTCCTGCTACCAATAAGAAACATATTGGCCTTCAAAGAATTTTATATTACTGCACCCAATTCTTTTATAACTGATTCAAGAAATATATCGTTCTTGCCACGACACTTTCCCTGCTCCATTGTAAAATTGTTTAAAGATGTTTCTTATCTCCTTACCATGGCGATTTTGACCTATATCTATTTGGTTACAAATTGGTTCCATTTGTTCAAGTTCCTCAGCTAACAAAAACTGACGACCATCTTCAATAAAGACACGAGTATCTTGCCTTGTATAACAATGTTTTCTCTTCTCAACTAATAGGTTGTGCAAGGTGCATGCAGCTTGGGTTACACAAGTAAATTTTTCAGGAGAAAGATAAATTGATGTTAAAAAAACACGAAATCGGCTTGCAAGAATTCCAAATGCACTTTCGACCAATCTCCGTCTACATGACAATCTGTAATTGAATATTCTTTCTTCTTTAGTAATGTATTTCATGGGATATGGTTTCATCACATTGTAGCTCAGTGGAAATGCATCATCAGCTAATACAACAAATGGAGTAGTATTAGGATCATTTGGAAGTTTCTTTTCTGCAGGTATATTTAGAATTGATCGGTTAGTTAGACATTTTTTTTAGTTCTTAGCATATACTCCAGCATCACCAATTCGACCATTAGTTCCAATATCAATGTAAAGAAATTTGTAATTGGCATCCACAAGAGCAAAAAGCACTATGCTATTGAAATTCTTATAGTTAAAGAAATGGGACCCACCAGAATCAGGGCATTTGATACGGATATGTTTACCATCCATGGCACCGATTGTGTTGAATACATTCCATTGTTTTTCAAATTCACTTGCAATCTGGATCCATTCATTTTCAGTGGAGGGCACCTGTGAGGGAAAATGTAAACCTATTACTAATTGGGTTATTTTATTGTTTGTTACAGAATGACAGTGGTGATGAAAATAATACTAGTACATTCTTCGAAACTGACAGCATATCAGGTGGCCAGTCAAAAAAGAGAAAGGTTAACCCTGACAGTAATGATGGAAATAACTTATCATATATGCCTGCAAGTACCACTTTGAGAAGTAAGAGCATGGCAAGTTCACAATCAAAACTGCTAAAGGTTAACCCTGATGCATTACTGCTGCAGGCATCGAAAACAATGACAGAGATGTCTCAGTTGGCCTTAGGCAGAAGCTCCAAACAACTGTCTGCAAATGAAGATGCTTTCGATACATTTGGTAAATTTGTAGCAAATGAACTACGCTCAATCAAAAATGAATGCCAAAGTGAATAATTGTACGTGGGGCTAAAAGGAAAATACAGCAAGTTGTGATGGATACATGGGATGCAGTGGAATCAATGCTATCAACTACATCTGCATCATTTTCAAATAATCCTACTATAATTGTTCAAAATTTCACACAAAGTGATTTGTCTGAGGATGTGATTGCTGATGCTATAAAAATGTCAAATTTAAATGACATGGCTGATGACAGTCAATTGAAGTAGAAAATATTGATTTTTAAGAATTAAGTGTTTTTTCAGTTTTATGTCTCTTCTATGCTTGATAATTCTTATGCTTGAATCTCTAATGTAATAATAAATATTGATTAGAAAAATAATAAGGTGTTACCTTTAAAACCTGATCCTTGAGTGATTTATAAATTGCTTCACATGTTTCAGGTATTATCATAGATATTGTGCACTGAGGTATTCGAGTGCTGTATTGCAAACTTTTGTAGCTTTCTCCGGTCGCTAAAAATCTCAGAGTGACCATGAGGCAATCTTCAACACTTATTGAACTTCTCATATGAGTGTCTTGTTTTTTTATAAAAGGGGTTACTTTCAATACAAGATAAGCAAAAGTATTATCGTCCATCCTCAAATAATTTATTTAGCTTTTATGGTCTTCACTCAGCAGTTCCTTTATTAGGTTTTGATGAATTCCTCTACAATTACGTCTTCCAATCCATGGTCTAACCCAAACACGATGATTACGACGATGTTGTCTTTTTTTCAGGATAAGTGATATTGACACGACAGCACTAAGTATACTTGCACAGGAATAGAATTCTTCATCATCCATTGTTTTGCTACAACAATTGAAATAAATAGTTTATACTTGATAATTTGAATTAAAAAATACAAAGATCTTTGACAAAGATCTCTTGACAGTGTAATACGGGTCCGAAATGTTTTATAAAAGAATCAGTATTCAAATCTTTTATAAAACATTTGACCGTGTAATCCCGGCCTATGTTTGGACAGAAATTGGCCAAGCTCTATGAATGACAAAATTTTAAGTAAAAATCAAGATGACAAAAGTGATAGGAAAATTTCAACAAGAGAGCAAGGAACAAAGAAGTGAGATTTTATCTTGGTAAATTTGGGGATGGAGATGTGGAGTGTTTAGTGGTCATAATCACATCAGCCTTCACCTAGACTTTCAAAATACAAACTGTATTGAATGGCACATTCAAATGCCACAAAAATAACATAAATTCACACAATTATATGTTGTCATGACAATATCATATGGCAGAGTTAGTTATATATTTAATTTTTCTTACTTCAAAAATGTATTTGTGAATGTTTCTGCCCATTTACACAGGATTGAAGTCAATGCAGACAATCCCGACAAGGAAGATAATGGACTCCACTGTTTTATGAATTTCGAAGGAGAAGAGGTGGGTGAAACACAAGGTGGTAATGGAGCAGGTTGTGGAAATAATGAGGGAGAAAAAAGATATAAAGAAGAGGAGAGTGATGCTTGAGAAGATGGGGAGAAAAATGGAGAAGAGAAGGATGAAAAAGAGGATAGAAGAGATGATTGATTGATTGACCGCCTTTATTAAAAACCTAGGAGGGCGAAGTTTGGGCACAGCCGGCCCTCTCTTACACTTAACCCTCCAATACAATTCTAAGTAAAACTAAAACACTGTACAACAAAGATTATAAGTAAAAAAAACTAATTTTACAAAATAATAAAAAAATTCCAAATAGCGAATGAAAGAAAGAAAACAAAATTAAAATTTCTTTCTAATTTGAATCAGTGAAAAGAATACAATAAGAAGAAAGAGGAAAATGAAAAGTGAAAACGGAAGAAACGTCAGTTCAAAATCCATAGATCATTTTGATAGAAGTAGAAAAGAAGAAAGAGAGGAATGAATTAAAGAAGGAAGAAAGGACACACATACACACACACACACACACACACCAACACCCACGTTAAGATTCAGTGAACATTCCAGCCGAGTCCACCACCTCTGATCCACCACAAGACAGCTGCGCCGAACCGACGATGTCCCTCAACATGCCTTAGCTCAGCAGGCAGAGAATTCCACAAACTACAAGCTGTCACAAGGAACGACTTGTTGTACATAACAGTCCTATGTGTTGGGACAGCCAGCAGATGGGATCCATGCCGCATTCCTCCATGACCAAAATCACCCAAGTAACGGTACTCTACTGCCAGATACTTAGGGGTTTTAGTTTTCAATATCTTATAGAGGAAGCACAAAGCATGATGTGATCTACTCTCACGCAGCTTCATGAGTTCAAGTCTGTTATCATCTATTATTGTTATTTACAGATGAGTAAGCTACTGGATGACCAGCAGGCAATCCTGGCCCTTCTTCTTTGTGAAGACTCTGAGTTGAGTGGTCTTTCTGATGATGAAGAAATTCTGGACATCAGCCTACCTGCTCCGCGATTTGTGGGTTCAGCTGAGGAGTCAAGTGATGAGGAGTCAAAACTTTCATCTCCTGTTATCAATCTTCAGCCTTCTCAATCAACCTCCAGCTCCATATTGATAGAACCTACCTCCAGCTCATCAATTACAGTTACCACTTCAGACTACATATCACAGCCCACTGCTTCAACCTCAACCTCATTTGTGAATGTGAGTGCATCTTCTGAATCAGAAGAAAATGCAAACACAACCCAAGAGACGAAAGACATAGAAAGCTGCAAGGAGAATGAATTGGAAAAAAGCCTTTCCACCCTAAGGCTTTCCCTGGACCACTGAATCTCCACATGATCCAGGTATGAACTTTCCGGTCATCTCTATTATTTGGTGAGTTTTGAATCTGAGTTATTTAAATTCTCCTTTTCACATCTAATTCATTTCTCCCTATCTTGTGTTCCCAGGTTCCAGAACCAGTTCAAACCCCTCTGCAGTACTTCAGTGAATATTTCAGTGATGAGTTTATTGATTCAATTTTTTAATTCACAAATATTTATTCAGTCATCAAGACTGGTAAATCTATGAACACTAATAGAGCTGAAATGAGGAAATTTTTTGCCATAAACATGATAATTGGGGTTTTGAACTACCCTAGACTAAGGATGTTTTGGGAGGGTAATACAAGACTTCCTATAATAGCTGAAGTGATGTCTAGGGACAGATTTCTTAATCTAAGAACCAATATTCATGTGGTAGACAATTTGAACCCACCTCCAAACTATAAAAACAATCCAACTTGGAAAATTCAACCAATAGTTGATAATGTGAGAAGGGCATGTTTGATCCAGCCTAGTGACAATAATACATACTCCATTGACGAGCAAATGATACCATTTTCTGGTTGATGTAGTATGAAGCAATATGTAGAAAATAAGCCCCGCCCTGTTGGCCTCAAAAACTTTGTGATCACCACATCATATGGACTTGTATTAGACTTTGTAATTTATCAGGGTGCTAACACTCCATTGGTTCATAAAGAGTTGGGCTTAGGACCCTCTGTCATCATGACACTGGTTCAAACATTCCCTCCAGGCAGTTTTTGTTCTTTGACAGATATTTTACTACATTGCCATTACTGGAAAAATTGTCAGAGGTTGGTATTGAGGGAACAGGCACAATAATGACAAATCGCTTGCAAGAGTTATCTTGCTAGTCGGCTGTAAAGCTTGATCGGGGGGAAAGCATTGAATATGTGAGACAGGATGATAAACTTGTTGTTGTAGAATGGCAAGATAATAGTAGGGTAACTCTTGCTTCCACCTGTTTTGGAATTTCGCCAGCTGAGAAAATCAAGCGATGGTCCAAAGTGAACAAGGCATTTGTTGAAGTGTCATGTCCATCAATTGTCAAGAGATACAATCAATGTATGGGAGGGGTTGATCTCTGTGATCAATTGATGGAGATCTACCGCAATTGGCACAAAACAAAGAAATGGACCCTCAAATGCATCCTTCACTTTATTGATTTGAGTGTAGTCAATAAATGGGTAAGGTACATGAGGGATGCCAAATCTAGCAATTTAAAGAGAAAAGAGTGCTTAGACCTCTTGAAATTTAAAATGGAATTGGCTGAGGCTTTGATCTCGACTCCTGCTGTTCAAAGGGCAGTGCTTAGTGAGAGCGAATCAGAAGATGAGCAGCCTACCACATCAAAATCTAAATTTTACAACCCTCCAAAAAAACTCCCAGGAACAGATAAGAGGTATGATGGCTATGACCATTGGCCTCTTTCAGAAGAACTGCCAGCTCCTAGGCAGTGTAGGGCTGAGGGTTGTAAATCCCGATCAAGAGTTAGGTGTGAGAAATGTGACATCTATCTGTGCTTCTCAAAAACTCAGAATTGTTTTAGAAACTTCCATGTAAAAAATTAGATTTGATTTAGAGTTAATTAATAGATTATAGATTTAGTAATACTTTTTTAATATTAATAATCATTATTGTTGTTCCATATGAAAAATTAGGTTTAATTTAGAGACAAGTAATAGATTTAGTAATAGGTAGTACTTTTTTTAATATTAATGGCTATTATTTTAGGCCTACAGTAACTGTATTATCACTAAGATGACTTTATGATTAAAAATAAATAGATTATATTGAGAATTTATTCTTTTATTGAGTATCTTATTGTGTAATCTATAAATTTTGAAGATCTATTGCATAAAAAAAAGATTTCATGCTATTTGATAATACAAAAATAGTTGTTGTGGGGGGGGGGGTAACATCCCCACACATACAAACCATCATTTTTCTTGAAAACCTTTTTTTCATAAAATGTATAAATTTTGTATGATTATAATTTGTAATATGGCATGTTACCACCTCATTTTTAACAAAAATACGTTTGCTTTTTTAATAACATGAAAAATTACTGGATAATGACTGAGTTGGAGCCTAACCCGTACAATTGTACAGGTCCTTTTTCTATCCAACCTATGGTTTTTTTTATTTTTTTTTTTAATTTTTATGCATTACAGGGACCAAGAACAACAATATAAAGAATAATCAGGTAAGGAAATTCATGAAAAATATTTCATGTCTGAAGAGGTATCAGTTTGCCACAAAGCCTTCATCTCCCTCCATGGAATTACAAACAGGCGAACAGTTTCACTTAAAAAGGCTCTAGTGACAACAGGTGTATCTCCAACCGACATGAGAGGCAAGCACAATAGTCATCACCACAAACTGAAGGAAGAAACTTTAACCAAGATATGTGATCACATAGGATCCTTCAAAAGTCGCAAGGCTCATTACAGCACAAAAGACAACAACTCTAGAACCTACTTAGATGAAGATCTGAACATTAAAAAAATGTACAATCTATTTTTGGAAGCTTTTCCTGGAAATAAAACATCATATGAAACCTACAGAAATATTTTCAATTCAAAGTTCAACATTAGTTTTGGCTACCCACGGTCGGATACATGCAGTAAGTGCAACGAGTTCAAAGCAAATATGGAAAATATGGAACTATCAATAAATAAGGCTGAAAATAATTTGGACATTCTACAGTCTTTGAACAAAGAAAAAAAAGCGTTAGAAACAGAAAACATGCTACATAAAAGACGAGCAGAGAAATTCTATGAAATTAAAAGACTTGCTAGGAAAAACTGCAGAAAATCCCCAGACAGCTGTATTGCTATGGACTTCCAAAAAAAATTTACTGCTTCCAAACTTATCAACCAATGATGTATACTATAAGCGTCAACTCTCTTTCTATTCATTTAATGTACATGAACTCAGTACAGGAAGATTGGTATTCTATACTTACGATGAAACAGTTGCAAAGAAGGGATCAGAAGATGTGGCATCAATGTTATATCATTACATATCAAAAATAATGTCCTGTGATGTGCGTAACTTGCAGATTTTTTTGTGATTCGTGTTGTGGACAAAATAAGAACTACTATGTTTTCAAATTTTTGTACATTGTGGTGTATAAATTGAATCTATTGGATACTGTATCAGTTGTATTTCCAATAAGAGGCCACAGTTATCTTGAGTGTGACAAAAACATGGCCTTAATCAATCAAAAAGCGCCTTGAGAAATACCACAAGATTGGAGGGACGAATTCAGAAAAGCATGTTCAAAACCGCAGCCGTTCCTAGTCCAAGATTGCCAACAAAACATGTTTCAATCATGGAAACACACAATGGACAAGTATTTCCTGAAAAAATGTCCTTTCGCTACTCAACCTCTAAGGGAAATAAAAATAGATATAGCCAAAGAAGGGGCTATTCTCCATAGAGAATTCTACACGTCTCCATTTGAGAAGAAATTTGTATTGAAGAATGATCGTTCCAGCAGACTTTTGAAATTTTCCAATATTGATCCTCCTCCTGTAATGTGTTATTCAACAAAATTGGAAGTGAAGAAAGATAAATTGAAAGATCTAATGTTTCTGAAGCGTTTCTGTGGACGTAAGGCACAAGAATTTTATGAGAGTTTGCAACCACACGAGGAAGATGAACCTGAAAGTGACAGAAGTGATGTGGAAAACATTGACAATTAAAATACGTGAGTAATGTATCCAGATTAAGTTTTTTTTCAAGTTGGATTAAGATTTTTTCAAGTGATGTGGAAAACATTGACAATTAAAATACGTGAGTACCTAATGTATTCAGATTAAGATTTTTTCAAGTTAGCACTTTGTTTGTTATTTCCCTTTCTCATTTGTTTTCAACTCATATTTTTTCAAATTTGATTGATGCAATTGGAAAATTCAATCTATCTTCTTTATATATATAAAAGCGAAATGGCACTGACTCACTCACTCACTCACTCACTCACTCACTCACTCGCATAACTAAAAATCTACCGGACCAAAAACATTCAAATTTGGTAGGTATGTTCAGTTGGCCCTTTAGAGGCGCACTAAGAAATCTTTTGGCAATATTTTAACTCTAAGGGTTGTTTTTAAGGGTTTAAAGTTCGTCTTTTAGCATGTATATTCTTCTTCTCCCAATCTCTTAATTATAATTGAAATTTCCATATCATATGTTACTATAGAACTATAATCTAGATAGAGTACCTCTTCGAAACAGTTGTTAACTGGCAACTAAATTAATAATTTTGTCAGGTTGGCATTAAGTTGAGTTGACTTTGTTAGGTTGGCACCAAATTGAAGATTTAAATGCATTTATCGCGGAAAAATTGATTGGCACTGCTACTTCAATCCTGGGAATATCATATTACTAGCCGTCAGGCTCGCTTCGCTCGCCATATCCGTTAGCCAGACGTTTAGTCTGGACCCCCGACTGGATTGTTCTAACATATGATAAAAATGCTCAAATGAAAAATGCAGGCGAGCGTAGCGAGCCTGCTGATCTCATTCCTGGACGATCCAGTCGGGGGTCCAGGGGGCGGAGCCCCCTGGCTAGACGGATATGGCGAGCGAAGCGAGCCTGACGGCTAGTATTTTTTATAATTGCAAGTTAAATAAACATGTATATTCAAGTACATTAAAATACAAATACCAAGTTAAATTTTGTATTTAAATGAATTTAAATTTAGTTTCTTAGTTTCCCACAAAAACGTTCCAAGTGACTTTGTCCGTTTTTTCCCTGGACCCTTCATATGCATTTGATCTGTTTAGGGGTCACTCACACAATTCTGTATATATGGCTATTTGCTAAACCACCGCTAAAATTTCAGTTTAGTACAATACAAGCAAATCCGATGACGATTTCCTCATTACAAGAATCAATACCTACAGAATTTGGAAGGAATCCTTGCAGACTTGAAGAAGTAAAGAGGTGGAAGGCGACGACAGAACTGAGGCAATTTCTGTTGTATACAGGACTGCTTGTGCTGAAAAAATGGTTGGATCCAATCAATGATAGTATGTACAACAACTTCCTACATTTGCATATTGCAATGAGAATGCTTTTGTGCCCAAATTTATGCATCAAATACAATAATTATTATGCCAATGGACTGTTGTTGCGGTTCCTGACAACACTGAAAAAATATATGGTCAACATAATTATGATGCATAATTTCCACAATCTAATTCATTTGAGTGATGAGGTTGCTTATTTTGGTCAAAGCCTTTAATACAAATTGTGAGAAGAATTCAAGAAAGATTGGATTTCATTCCAATGAAAAGCAATGAAACTAATCAGACTTTTCCTAACTGGACCTCTTATCCAGCTTCTAAAGAGAAAGGCAAAATTATATGTTTATGTGGTAATTTTAATGTGGACTTTTGTAAGGAGGACAGGAACAAGAGTGTTTTCAAAAATTTACTTCTATCATTTAACATGAACAAAATAAGTAATGGACCTACAAGAATTACTTCTAGTGATGCCTCAGAAATTGATTATATTATTTCAAACCATCCATTAACTCTTTGCAGAAGTGAAACAATCCCATGTTCCTTTCAGATGATGATGGAAGTATTGTCAACTTTCTAATACAGAGATCAAATTCTAATTTCAGTAAGACTAATAGTTTGAAATGTGGAAAAAGAAAAATTGTCCGCATTATCAATCTACTATTAAAACTCTAAATGAAGGCTTGTCGAGGGAGAATTGGCACTCTGTGTTTGAATGTGACAATGTTGAAAACATGTTCAATAATTTTATGTCTACCTCCATTAATCACTGCAATCATTCAGTTCCTGAAAAAATAGTTGGCAATACACGAAGGAATCAGCTTGAACGGATTACTCCAGGTATAAAAATCTCCAGTGACAGGATAAAAACCTTGAGCTTAATATTAAAAAACTCATCCATGAATGACGAAATGACTTATATAATTACAAATTCAGGTGCTAGAGTCATGAATCATCACCCAAGAGTCATCAAATTCAGGCGCTCGGGGGAATATTTCGAAATATACAAATCTATACATAGAAAAGTTCTTGAGACAGCCAAAAGAATAGCTGCTAGAAATAGTATTAAAAAATCCGAAAATCAGGCTAGAGCAGTCTGGAAATCAGTTAGAGCTGAATTTGCCAAGAATAAATTATCAACATCAGAGACATGCATAGTTAATGATTCTGGAATTTTAAAAACAGGAATGGAGGCTGCCAACTTATTAAACAACTATAGAATGTACCACTCAAAGTACAGATAACAATGACAGGATTGAGTAGTATGAACAATTTTTTGGATTTCTTCTACATTAATGAACAAACTAATATTCATCTCAATCATTTCGATCCAGTAAGTGTTAGAACTTGGAGAGATAATAAGGGAACTGAAAAACAAGAGATCCTATGACTGTTTCTATGTTTCAAACAGTTTGGTGAAACAAACAGCAGAATATATCTTGGAGCATCTTTCATTTATATTCAATACCGTAGATCAATGACAACTGGTTTTCCTCCATCCAAGTTAAAACATTAAAAAATAGTTCCTATTTACAAAAAAAGCTGACATGAACTTCCAGAGAATCATTGACTGGTGGCAAATCCTCCAATATTTCTAAAAAAAATTGAATATGTTATACTTAGAAGATTAAGAAAGCATTTAGGCCAGTTAAGCTTGTTGTCTCCCAAACAGTTTGGATTTAGGCCAGGTTACTCAACAGGTGATGCTCTATTTTCATTCATGGATGAGGTTCTTACATCTGTGGATGGTGGATCCAAAGCATGTGGATTGGTAGCTGACCTCTCCAAAGCTTTTGATCTAGTTAATGGAGAGATCTTGTCTCGTAAGTTGCATTTATATGGTTTTCAGGATGTAGTTCTCAGAATGGTTTGACTCTTACCTCTGTGACAGATATCAGCAAGTCGAAATTCAGTCATCCCCCTACATTTATAATTCAGAATGGATGAAGAAAAGGAGTGGGTCCCTCAAGGATCAGTTCTTGGTCCATTACTCTTCCTTCTATACATTAATGATTTACCTTCATATCTGGAACCTGCACACTGTGTGCTATACGCCGATCATGTTAGCATTTTATTAAAGAGTAACCGTCAGCAAAAAATGGAATCTGAGTGCAGAAATGCGTTTGAAAAATTAGAGAGGTGGCCAACTGCTAATATGCTGATATTAAATCGTGAAAAAACCAAACAAATACCATTCAGAGCAGCTAGAGAAGCAAACTTGGAGATAGAAGAAGGCAGTGTGGAGCCTGTAAACAACATTAAAGTTCTAGGAGTTATGTTAGATTCCGAAATTTCCTGGAGACTCTTTGAAAAGTAAGTTGAGTTCTGTAGTATTTGTACTCAGAAATCTTAAAGCATTGTTGGACACTAGAACTCTCAAAGATGTATATTTTGCAATGTTTCATTCCCTTCTGGCCTATGGGGTCATATTTTGGGGAACTCGAGCCAAGCAATTGACATATTCTGTATCCAGAAGTGGGCAATATGAGTAATGGTTGGAGAGTCGATTCGTTCAAGCTGTAGACCATACTTCAAACAAATTAAAATTCCACCTCTTCCAGGTTTGTATATCCTAGAAGCAATATGCTTTATTGATCAAAACAAGGATAAATTTAAAACTGGTGCACTTTTTAACAATTATGGAACTAGACATAGAGAACAGTTGTGAGATGATACACACCGCACTACATTATATGAGAGAGGAGTTAAAAGTGCTGGGATTTGATTGTATAACAAACTACCAGCCCTTTTAAGAGCATCCACAGGTCGTAAATTTAGAGCCCTGATGAAGAAGGAATTGTTAAATATTTGTGCATACTTGATTGATGAATTTCAAGCTTATTATGAGATGCAAAATTAGTTGTACAGTTTTATGTATGTTTTATGTAATTCATTCGTACAATATTATTGACTAATATTCATTGACAAATCCAAATACCCCTTTTATATGTGATTAGTGGACGAATGGTGATAATAATAATAATAATAATTATAATTTTTTGGGGCCCGTATTAAGTGGTTGCGACTCTGAAAAGCAAAAGTTCATTTAGAAAAATTTACATTGTCTACTTCCAAACCAAATTCATGCTGCAGTCTCAATGATGGCAGCATTGTTTTAATAACGAATATCAGATTTCTTTGGACTGCCTCTTTGTCATAGCTCAGCAAAAGGAATCAATATAGTGGACAATCTTTTAGAAAATCTAGAGAAAAGGACTCTGTCCGAAGTTAGTGGAAAGATACTTCTCCTACCACAAGGGAATCATAAATTTTTGGCTGTACCATTTCTCCATATTGAGAAATGTTAAAATCTGAGAAAATCCACTCAGCAATTTGATTCCAGTTGATGCCAGTTACAGTGAAATCAATAATTATAATCTTTCTGGATGCCAATGATTTGCTTCCAGAGTAGTTTATTTATAGAGATAGATACAGTAAAAATATAATATAATGGTTCCCTGGTACATGTCTCTCTATTAGGGAGCACACATTTGAAAAAATTTAGTGGCAAACTATATTATTGATTGGTATTTATAATATGTCAATACGAGGGCACGAGGGCATGGTATCAGTATTTCTGTTCAGATTCCTCACCACTGAAAATGACATGCACTCTTTTCTTCAACCTTTCTCTTACATAATAAACTTAAATATCCAGGATAATTTAGATTTTAGCCTACTCATGTCTATCATGAGTTACCTACTTGCCTATGAAATAGCCTACTGAAACAGAATATTTTTGCTGATAAAGTAGCTTCTTTGTTGTTTCCAAATATTTATTGTACAGTGCAATATTACAACAAAGCTAATTTTTGTTTTGGGCTAGAGCCCAGTCCACTCATTTATTAATTAATAAATGAATAAGTGGGGTTTGATTACTGTATAAATGGGGCCTAGACCACAAGACACCGATTCATAACCAGTGAATAAGTTAATCTAATATTGTTGTGAGTTTTCCACCTGACAAGCTCCAATGAATATGTTATATATATTTGAACTACCACCTACACAGAGTAAAATATCGCACAGAAATGAAGAAAACACTGATTCAATTTATTACCAACAACATTTATTATACATGAATATGATAGGATTATTACAACATTATATACACACAATTACAAACATTTGCATTATAATCTAAATTATTATCTATTGTACATTTCTACACTACAACATTCAAAAAGATCAGACAGGCATTGGAAACACAAACACAGACACATTCATGAAGGCGCTGTTCACCTGTCTAGCATTTTTCTATTCTGTATCGTATTTGATTTAACAATATTCAGTGTTCAATCATTGAAATAATTCTATGAGAGTTCTTATTCTTTCAAAAATACACAACAATTTTGGCGACGAGGATGGGATATCTAGTAATTCCAGCTTCAATTCACGTGAGTACATTCTAGCCTACAACTAACCTGCAAAGACAAGATGGAATCATTAACAGCTGCTATTATTCAGCAGTAGAACGAATGGAGCCTAACAAACAAAAGGGAAGGCCCATTTCATTTGAAAATTTTGATGAGAATAAGGAAACCTTTCGCTCATACAAAGAGAGGTTGGAAAATTTGTTCGTATTGAAAGGCTTGTCTGATCCTGCAGAGCTTGGATTGCGTGCTCACATTCTCATTAATAGCATTGGTAGCAAATACTACATATTGCTCAGTAGTTTAACTGCACCAAAATCGCCTACTGATGAATCATATGAAACATTATGTGAGCTTTTACTTCAACATTTGTGCCCTGCACCTAATGTTTGCGCTGAACAGCACAGGTTCCTGACTAGACTTCAAGGACATTCTGAATCAATTTGTGAGTACATAGCAGCATTAAAAACACTCACACTGTCTTGTGAATTTAATTGATACAATCCAGACTGTAAAAAATCTGTGTCTGATTTATTTCTTCAAGCCCAGTTTGTTCGTGGGTTGTTAGATGATACTATTTGTGAGAAGCTTATGCAAGAAACCTCATTAACATTCAATAAGGCTTGCAATTTGGCATTGTCCTTGGATGCTTCCAAGAGAGGAAACCTGGAAATGTCATCCAAACCTGTCAATTTGCTTGTTACTCACAAAGGACCACAAAAATCTTTCCAAAGGTCTCAACTTTCCAAGTCTGCCACCAGGGTTGATCTATCTGCATTGGGCCTGCAAGGACTCTGTCTTCGATGTGGGTTTGCAAACCATAAAACACGAGATTGTCGGCTGAATGCATTCACTCTCCAGTGCTCATCCTGTGGCTCCCTTGGCCATGTGTCCAAAGTTTGTATAAAAACTCGCACCAAAAAGTCATCAGTTGAACAAATCGATGAAACTTCACAATCCTTTGATGAAGATGATGGTAATTTTCCTGATAACACTTCAAATATTATCAATGTGAGATTCTTGTCTGGTCCTGATACTGAAAAATTCATGGTTCCAATCACAAGTGGGAATCATGTATGTAGCTTTGAAGCAGATTCCGGTAGCCCTGTCACTATTATCAATGAGAAGGAAATGCCTAAGCTCCAGCTTTCTAAACATTTGTCTCCTACAAATGTGAAATTTCGCACCTAGACCAAGGAAATTTTCTCGCCATTATGGGAGTTGACAATTCCTGTGACTTACAAAAGAAAACGTTCCAAAGAAACCCTTTATGTTGTTGACACAGACTCTCCTGCCATCTTAGGTCAAGCATGGATGCGATGCCTTCAGATCTCCATCAACACAATCAGCCATGTTTCATCAACTACAGACTCATTTCAAAATGAAATCCTCCAGATGTCTTCAAAGACAAAATAGGAACTATTCCAAACTACAAATGTTCTCTCATCATGAATGATCAGGTCAAACCAATATTTTTAAAGCCCCATCCAGTGCCATATGCTCTACAAGACAGAGTTGAAGCTGAGCTGAAGCGTTTGGAAAAAGAGGGTGTTTTAACCAAGACAGATTATTCTGATTGGGGCTCACCACTCATTGTTGTCCCAAAAGCAAATGGTGGAATTCGGTTATGTTTTGACTATAAACCTACTGTCAACCCTCAAATCAAAGAAGGTTGGTACCCAATTCCTCGGATTGAGGATATTTTCCATAAAATTCGAGGAGGCAAGTTCTTCAGTACATTGGATATTCATAAAGCATTCCATCACCTTGCTGTTGATGATGAAAGCTGCAAGGTATTGGCTATATCTACACATTTGGGGACATATTATGTGAATAAATTACCTTTCGGGGTAAAGGTCCCTCCCAACGAATTTCAAAAGGTTATGGACACTGCTCTACTTGATTTGGATGGTACTGCTGTTTATTTTGACGATATCATTATTCAAGGCAGAACCAGAGATGAATGCAAGCTCAGAGTCATCAAGTGTCTACAGAGGCTTCAACAATTAGGCCTTCATGTCAACCTTTCCAAGTGCCAATTTTTCAAGTCTCATGTGCAGTACCTTGGACACACTATCTGTGAAGCTGGTCTACAGAAATCTGAAGACAAAGTTCAATCAATTTTAAAAGCGAAACGTCCTACCAAAACCAAGGAAGTAAAAAGTTTTTGCGGCCTTGTCATGTACTATGCTAAATTTATCCCTCATGTGTCAACAATCATGCAGCCTATCAATCGTCTTTTATCAAAAGGAACCAAATTCTGCTGGAACAAGCAGTGTGAAGACTCTTTCATACTTATCAAAAATGAGATAACAAGCAATAGAATTCTTGTGGCTTATGACCCACAACTTCCTGGCTACCAATGCCAGCCTGGTGGGCATAGCAGGGGTGCTCTCACATATTATTGATGGACAGGAACGACCAATAGCATTCATCTCACAGACTTTGACAACAGCAGAACAACACTACTCTCAACTGGATAGGGAAGCTACTGCTGTATATTGGTGTGTCAAGCGCTTCTTCCAATATTTATATGGGCGGAAGTTTACATTGATTGTTGATAACAAACCGCTACAGATGATTTTTCACCCAGAAAAAAATCTTACGACTATGATGGTTGGTCATTTAATGCGTTATGCTGCTTTTCTGAGTGGATTTGACTACTGTATCAAGCATAGACGATCTGAACTTCATTGTAATGCTGATTATCTGTCACGATCACCAATCACTTTGGAGGTTCCATGTGATGATGAAGATGATCTACTTATGGCACAAACTGTTCAGTCCATTTCATCTAATACTATTACATCTGACATCATCAAGCAAGAAACTGATGCTGATCCTGAACTCTCTGTTCTTAAGGCAAATCTACTTACCAGCACGGTACAGAACCCAGAATTTTGCCTTCAGCATGGAATTATTTTCCGGGGGGTGAGAGTGGTTATTCCAAAGAAGCTTTAGCCTCGGGTACTACAGGATCTTCATGACACTCACACAGGGGTTGTAAAGATGAAGGCATTGGCCCGCAGACACTGCTATTGGAAAAATATTGACAGACATTGAGGCAGCAGTGAGAAGCTGCAGGAGCTGTTGCGAATTCAAAGCAGATCCAAAGGAGGCACCTCTACATGTGTGGGATATACCAGAGTCCAACTGGCAATGTGTCCACATGGACTATGCAGGCCCATACAAAGGTAACTATTACCTCATCCTAGTTGATGCTGAGTCAAAGTGGCCTGAAATTCCAGTGACAGCTACTCCACCAACTACAAATTCAACTCAATTAGGATGTTGAGGAAAATATTCTCTCACAATGGACTTCCAGGAATCCTGGTCAGTGACAATGCCACACTTTTCACTTCCAATGACTTTCAAGCATTTTGCAAACAAAATGGAATAAAACAAAGATTTATTGCCCCAGGCCAACCAGCAACAAATGGATTGGCTGAACGCTACGTCCAGACTTTCAAGAAGAAACTTAAGACAATGACATCTGACGAAGGCACTCATCATGAGAAGTTCCATGCAGCTCTGTTCAGACTGCGTGTTACACCATTGGAGTCAGGAGAAACACCAGCAGAACTCTTCATGGGTCGTCCACTACGAACACATCTAGACATCTACAAACCCACTATCCCTGACATCAACCTAGCAGTCCAACCACCACCTGAACTAGTCCATCATTTGCCCTTAGGAGCCAGGGTGCAGGCTCATAGCTACACCACATCAGGCAAGTGGCGCTATGGAACCATTGTAGAATGTCTTGGTAGGCTCCACTACCTTGTTGAACTGGATGAAGGATACACAATCAAGAGACACATCGATCAACTTCAACTATGTGAAATTCCTCTCACCAAGAATGCACTTGACCAGTCTTCTCCAATTGTTACCTTGGAGATACCTGACTTCAGACCAAGAGAACAATTGTACAGCAACCAACAAGATGTTCCAGTGTCTGGTCAAGAATATCGCCAACCAACTGACATGAACACGGATTTGACACAACATGCCCTGCAACCACCTCAAAATGCAGAGATACAACAGAGAACACCCATGTCAACAACTGGAGTTGTTGAGCAACAGGTTGATCCCAGTTCCAGAGCCCAGGACCAGACTAGGCGTTCCAACCGAGAGCAAAGACCAGTCAATAAATTGAACTTGTAATTATTATTATCGTGGGGGAGAATTGTTATATATATATTTGAACTACCGCCTACACAGAATAGCCAACATAAAATATCACACAGAAATGAAGAAAACACTGATTCAATTTATTACCAACAACATTTATTATACATGAATATGATATGATTATTACAGCATTATATATACACAATTACAAACATTTGCTTTATAATCTAAATTATTATCTATTGTACATTTCTACACTACAACATTCAAAAAGATCAGACAGGCATTGGAAACACAAACACAGACACATTCATGAAGGCGCTGTTCACCTGTCTAGCATTTTTCTATTCTGTATCGTATTCGATTTAACAATATACAGTGTTCAATAAAGATCATTGAAATAATTCTATGAGAGTTCTTATTCTTTCAAAAATATACAACAGAATAGCTTTTTTCAAATGAAAAAATATGTATGCTGTATGTCACTACCAAAGGGAATGATGCACTTATTACAGTGTACACAAGTGGCTGGTTGAGTGCAATACCTTCACATTTTATCTGCCCAAATCTCAAAGCATGAAGTCATTGTTAGGAAAAAAAATAAAAAACGCTGAAGCCGATTTCTCAACGTGGCCGGATTGGTCAACGTGACCAATGAGGTCATGGATTTCTGTGGTGGGCAGTTTTTCAATAAATTATCAATTGATAGAATTTCCCTAGAAATTTTCGTCAACTCAACTACATTCATTTTAATATCAGCTTTGTATTAATTCGAAATGTGAACGATTTTTATGAATATATTCACACTGATTTCAAGTCATCCACATAATGTAACAGACTATTCTACAAAGCTTCAAATATATCAGCGCCAACTATTACATAATAATACATACATATGCATAGAATTCTTTCAATAATTGATATATATTTTTCAAATTGTTTGTTGATAAGATTTTTTCATCAATATATTACACTATACTTTCCAAAGGCTAATGGATGACCATATTTATTTGAAGAGTATTATTATGCAGTTTATCTGTATGCTTGAATAATTGACTAACTTCAAGTACAAGTAATTGTTTGTCAATGGGAGAACCAAGAATTCATAGATTTCAGACTTTTTTCCCTTTTTTATAAGCCCTGTAATATATATATATTTTTCATCCTACCAACATAATTATTGTGACATAATATAATAGACATGTGACATACATATGTGGAATTCCTATTGATATGTATTATAATAACTTTTGATATCTCTTTTTGCATCTGCATTAGTGATTACTGAGGTGGTTAGGGATCCTGTTGAGGATGTGTGGTACAAAATATTCTGGCTTTTCTCTTTGTAATATTCAGGTGTTCTATATTGTGAGTGCCATGTACAAGTATTGTATCTGTTTTCCTTTATTTGTCGGTAACAATGTTTAAAATAGTATCTTAGAAATATTGTGTAGTGATATAAGCTTAAGCTTTGGAAATGTTGTATTTATAGTTTTGTATCTACACCCTGGAAAAAGTTTCTTCTTATTTTATAAGTTAACTGGACAATTGGATCAAAATATGATTTGGGCATGACCATATACAGTTTTATCCTACATGTCATTTGAGATTCAACCAACTAAAGTAAACAGTACGTTTTGTTTTTTTGGGTAACAATAATTCTCTCTGTTGGTAGCATCTGCCTTCATAACTTAGTTTTTTGGCTAGCATTAGGGAATGTGTGAACCATTTTAGTCGAAGTGTTATCCTAAGTATTTAAATGAAGCTCGATGTTTGATTTTTGAACTTTACATGGATTTTGTATTAAAAAACATTTGTATTTGTGACTAAATATTCTATTCTCTAGTAGAATTTAAATAATGCATGAAATTGGAGATAATATGGTTCTCTATAAGCTCATGATTAGCACAGATATTTCAATCAATCGTTAAAAAGTTATAAGGTCAAAAAGAGAAAAAAACTGGAGCCGGAAGGGTTTTTTTTAAATGTGACACCTTTGAGAACTCATACCTGAAAAACTAAAGGAGATATGGGAAATTTTTACTAATAGTACTTGTAGGCCAATTTTTAAGCTTCAATCTTGTATTAGACGAAAATTTCCAAAATATGCATATTGTTCTAGATATGTGCAAAAAACCAAAATAAGGTACTTTCAAATCACCCCCACCCCCTTAGGACAGGGGGTAGGTGTGAGGACTTTTGTGATGTTTACCTTCTTACTATCCTTAAAAGAGCAGCGGGTTCAAAAATTGTGTTTTCCAAACTTTTCCCTCTATAATCTTCCATTGACTGGACAATAGTTGTATGAATGTCATATCACAAAAACTATGAAACATTGTTGGTCAAATAAACTTATAAGAGCTGAACAAGTGAACTTAATTCATATTTTTTCATACTGTTACAATCAAGAGATATCACTTCTGAAGTCTACCAAATTTCAATTTTTTTTATCACCATTATTCAGATAGTGGAATGGCATTGGTAATGTAAAGGTATGCATGAAAAAGTCTTGCAAAAAAGGACCATTTCACAAGGAATTGACTATACCTGGAGCAATCTACACATTTGACTATACAAAATTCTACAACCTGGTGTAATCGCACACCTTGACTAATCGGAATATATGTTAAGAGCTCATGTCTTGATTAGACCAGATCCTGTGTCTCAATTAGACCAGATCCTGTGTCACCATTGGACCATTGGACCTGTGTCTCGATTAGACTAGGTCCTGTGTCTTGATTAGACCAGGTCCTGTGTCTCGATTAGACCAGGTCCTGTGTCTCCATTAGACCAGGTCCTGTGTCTCGATTTGACCAGGTCCTGTGTCTCAATTAGACCAGATCCTGTGTCTCGATTAGACCAGGTCCTGTGTCTTGATTGCACCAGGTCCTGTGTCTTGATTAGACCAGTTATTGTTTAGATGACCTGGTATAAACAAACTACTAGTCTAATCGAGGTGAAATGCTTCGATTGGCCCAGTAGTTCGATTACAAAGATTTGATAGGATATAAACTAAATGAAAAATAATGTTTTTTCTAAATTTCCAGAACTATATGCAGGCCCAAGTCTGCAAAATTATAGGCAGGAGAAGATTTGCCTGGAGATCAATTAGATACATTCTTGTCCACCACAAGATTTTGTAGAGCAGCAATTGCGGGAGTTGAAGAGAGATTTGGAGAACAGGGAGGCTACTTCTCAACATAAAGCTCCTCTCCCACAATGCAGTTATTGTTTAATAAACACGGCAACCAGAGTGGCAGTACTATGTGGGCACTGGGCAGGCTGCATCGAATGTTGCTGTCAAGGCCTTAGAACCCCCATCTATTTTGAAGCAGTGGGGGACTCGTGCTAGAGGAGGTACGCCTGCCCATCAGATGCCCACAATATACTTGCCTCATTACAGAAACATAAAATTCAACCCACGGATATTTACAATGTGGATGAGACTGGTATTATGACAATTCCCAACAAGCAGTCTAGAGTTCTTGCTGATTAATCTTGCAAGAGAGAAAAATGTGATTTTACTTTGCTTTCCTCCCCATACTACACACAGACTCCAGCCACTTGATGTCTCTTTTATGGCTCCACTGAGCAGTAGTTACTATGAACAAGAAGTAAGGAAGTGGTTAATTAACCATCCAGGCCGTTTAGTTACCATTGGACAAGTAGGAAGACTGTATAATGCTGCATTCCAAAGAGCAGCCTCAGTGCAGACTGCTGTAAAAGGATTTGAAAAGGGATTTGCCTTTTCAACTGCAATATATTTCCAGACCACTTATTTGCTCCAGCTGAGACTACAGAGAGACAGAATATCATGGACATTGACATGGTTGGAGCAGATCATCAACAAGAAGAATCGATTTCAGAGCCTCCCAGTGACCTTTCTTCAGTGCCTCATTCTTAAAATGTAGTCTCTGCTTCTCATGATAGTGATTCCCCTACTGTACTTCAAAGAAAAGTCTCATTGCCTGGACCTTCTGGTGAAAAAGCCCCTCCATCTTCTTTCAAAGTTTCTCCTCTCATGCTTATTATGCCTCCACCTCAAGAAAAAGAGAGAGTCTACAAGAATAAAGATGACAAAAGATGTGGCAAAACTGCCATACTCACATCGTTCCCATACAAAAAAGAACTGGAACTTGAAGAAGAACAGGGAAACAAGAAGAAACTCCCTAAAAGATTGTTATTCGAGAATCCAGAGAAAAAGAAGAACAAGAAAATGAATGAGAATGAAAATCGTAAGGATAGCACAAAAACAAAGAATAGTGGTAGGGTTTCCAAAGCAAAAAAGACAGAACTTGTGAGAAACAGTCAACCTTCAATCTTCGAATCTTCATCAGAAGAAGATGAAGAAGATGTTGAGGCATCTTTTGTAAGGAGCTTTTTTCAAATTCGAAACAGAAAGAAGGGTGGATCCAATGCTCAGGATGTTCAGGATGGGCCCATGAAGCTTGTTCAAAAATGCTGAAGAAGAAGATGAAACCTTTGAATGCGAATTTTGTAAGATCTACCCAAACATCAACTGAAGACTGAACTTTGTGAAAAAAGTGGCATTCACGGGCTTATCCTTACTATTGACAGTTTATTCAATGATTTTTCTCAATATGACAATATTTTTCTGATTTTTGACTTTATTTTGTCATTTAAACAGTTATTTTACGATTTTTTCATATATAAGTCCTACAATATTATTATCTCTTTGAACTTTATTTTGCTAATTGAACAGTTTATTTCATGATTTTTCTCAATATAACAATAATTTTATGACTTTTGACTTTAATTTGCTAATTGAACAGTTAATTTTATGATTTTTCTCAATATGACAATATTTTTGTGACTTTTGATTTTATTTTGCTAATTGAACAGTTTATTTTATGATTTTTCTCAATATGACAATATTTTTGTGACTTTTGATTTTATTTTGCTAATTGAACAGTTTATTTTATGATTTTTCTCATTATAACAATATTTTTATGACCTTTTACTATAAATTGCTAATTGGCATATTAAATATGAAGAAAAAAAAATTTAAAAATTTTTATTAAGCTTTGGAAATGTTGTATTTATAGATTTGTATCTACACCCTGGAAAAAGTTTCTTCTTATTTTATAAGTTAACTGGACAATTGGATCAAAATATGATTTGGGCATGACCATATACAGTTTTATCCTACATGTCATTTGAGATTCAACCAACTAAAGTAAACAGTACGTTTTGTTTTTTTGGGTAACAATAATTCTCTCTGTTGGTAGCATCTGTCTTCATAACTTAGTTTTTTGGCTAGCATTAGGGAATGTGTGAACCATTTTAGTCGAAGTGTTATCCTAAGTATTTAAATGAAGCTCGATGTTTGATTTTTGAACTTTACATGGATTTTGTATTAAAAAACATTTGTATTTGTGACTAAATATTCTATTCTCTAGTAGAATTTAAATAATGCATGAAATCCAACCACAAAAATTCCCAAATCCCACAAACTCCAGAGCTCTTTACCACCTACTTCCCTGGAATTGAAAACCTCAAACCTGTCCTTAAAGATCTGTTCCATGTCGTCTCCTCCAATCCCTCTACCAAACACCTTTTCTAGCAACCACCCACCCTCATTTATAAGCAACCTCCCAACCTCAAGAGAATTCTCAGTAAAAAGAAATCACTCGCCTCTGATGAAATCCCAACTCCACCTGGTACCCTACCTTGCAAACGCCCCCGCTGTAAAACCTGTCCTATCACTGATTCTTCCATCTCCTTTACCAGTCCTATCACCAACTACACCCACCAAATCCATCAATCCAGTATAATATATATATATATTTTATAGAAGACACTTTAAAGTTTGTAATATAAATTAAAACAGGAGACACAAGATATAAATAGATTGAAAACACTTGAAAACTTACATTAGAAATGGGGGAAATTTTCGGAGACTGAGTCTCCTTCCTCAACCGAGCAGACAGACTGCAGTTTTGAATCCAACGGTCGACCACAGAGTATGCACAGAGACTCAATTGCAGCAGCAGAGACCACAGATTACGCGGTGCAGATGGAGGGAGAGAAAAAGGGTATAGATTCAGGGGACATTATGTGGTATTTAGGGGGCGGTTACAAACGGGATATTCAAGATTTGAGTGAGTTATGAATAAGGAAAGGTGTAGCTTATGAATTGATAGAAAAGAGGAGATTTAAAATTAGAAATCAAAAAAGAATTCGACTAAAATTGGAGAAAGGAATTGTAGAATTGAACTTGAATAAAATTTATTTTTCATTTTCATTGAACATTTAATATATATATATTTGATAGCTGTGAAATTTATTATGATATGATGAAATTTATTCTGATTTAATTAAACAGTTGGTAGTTATGGTACTATTGCTGTCTGTTGAGACCAGGACTGGAAGCAGCTCCAAGCACCCAAATAAAAGCCAATTCTTTCGTCTTGACATCTATGGAGGGGGCTGCGGGAGGGAGGGTGGTAAGGACTTTGACTTTGAAGCATTGGTCAAAGTTCTTGTTGTGCTCAGAGCCATGGGTAGGGATGGGTAGGGAAGTATTATTTTTAAAGGAAGCCCTGTGATTGTTGATCCGGAGGTTTAAGGCAGTGGTGGTTTCACCTATGTAGAAGGCAGGACAGAAGTTGCAGGAAAGGAGGTAGATGCAATTTTTACTTTCCTTGCCCTACTACCATAGGTAAGGAAAGTATTGCTTTCCAAAAAAAATTAAGGTACCCCAATTTCAAGTTTTCTATACGTTTCAAGGTCCCCTGAGTCCAAAAACATGATTTTTGGGTATTGGTCTGTGTGTGTGTATGTGTGTGTGTGTGTGTGTGTATGTGTGTGTGTGTGTATGTGTGTATGTCTGTGAACACGATAACTCCATTCCTAATTAACCGATTGACTTGAAATTTTAAACTTAAGGTCCTTATACCATGAGGACCCGACAATAAGAAATTCAATAGAATTCAATTCAAGATGGCGGAAAAAATGGCGGATAATTACAAAAAAACCATGTTTTTCACGTTTTTCTCGAAAACGGCTCTAACGATTTTCTTCAAATTTATACCATGGATAACTATTTATAAGCCCTATAAACTGGCATGAGTCCCATTTCTGGAAAAATTTCAGGAGCTCCGTAATATTCTTGAGAAAAATGGCGGATAATGACTAAAAAACCATGTTTTTCACGGTTTTCTCGAAAACGGCTCTAACGATTTCTTTCAAATTCATACCCTGTATAGTTATTTATCAGTTCTATCAACTGGCATGAGTCTCCTTTCTGGGTAACCAATGGGGGGTCCACCCCATCCTTGGGAAATGGACTTAGTTACCTCCTTCTCGTGCATGAGGTAGGTAGGTAGCGCAGTTCATAAAAAGAACACATAGTCGAGATATTTTATGTGTAGAACAGCTGTTTTGACGACTTTAAAAAAATGACGACTAAAAAAATCATTGAATTTCACAATTCACACAAAGAAAAAGTACTCTGAAAACAATTATATATATATATATATATATATATTATATATATATATATATATATATTATATATATATATATAGTTATTTATCAGTTCTATCTCCTAATGACTTTCTGGACTTTGTAAGTGTCACAAATAATTTTATCAATACTACTAAATTGGAAATCAGCAAATTAAGTTGGATCAAGTTAAATTCTACACATCCAAAAGAGATAGGGTCAAGAACTTCATTCAACGAAATAGAGGAATAGATTAAGTAAATGTCCTGAAGAAAAATGTCACTCAATGAGCTTCCCAATGAAATTCCTCTGAAGAGAATTGAATCAAGGTTGTCTGAAGAGAAAAAAGGGATCTCCGCGCAATGCTTGAGTTTTTTTTTGGAAAGAAAGTATCATCCTTTCTATGAAGAGAAATTTTGCAGTAATATTGATGATAACTGATAGTGTTTTAAAAGAAAAAAATGTGGATAAATGTAGCTTCTGTTTGAATATTATCATGTTGTCACAAATACATTTAAAATAAACTCTTGAATACTTTGGAGAAAAGACTATTGGTTTGGCCAGAGCATTCGAACTGTAGCGCCAAAATGCCAGACTGGTTCTGCGAATAGCAGGCTTGTGTTTGCGCACGCGCAAACCGTCCTGCTTGCTTGGCATTCTGGATGTTTTTTGTGAATCGTCCGGGTTCAGTTTGTCTTGTCTTGTCAGCCCGTTGTCTTCTTGTTGTGAAGACCGAGTTTGTATTTTTGTCATGTAATTTCGATCGGAAATTTCTTGTAGATAATTGTTTGAGTGTAGTGTGTGTGAATTATGAGTATAACAGCGTTAATAGTGTTGAATTGAATTAATTTGAATCAGATTTGAATTTATATAGAATCCAGTTTGAGCTTTGTTCAAAACCCAGTAAATAGCCTGCAAGTTGAACACAGAATCAACGAAAAGACAGCCCGGAAGCCAGACCTGTCTTATTCCTAGATTTTCATCCCACCCTGAACCTGACCAAAACACCTAATAAAGGCTTAAAAGGGCAAGTAGTCAAGATTGGATTAAATCTGGTGAGTTTTTGCTCTTTTTTATTGTTCATTAATGCAGAGTTTAACTGTACAAATAACCTGGCTCAAATTGAAGATTAAATTTTACCCCTTGTTTGTATTTGATTATTTGAATAGTAAATTACAGGTCACTGGTAGCTCTAGCCTGAGCTTTGTTCAGAACATTCTTGATCCACCGAACCGTGATGAATTTAAATTTGTAATTTATTGATTAATTCACACACATTGGATTTAAGCAGTTTCGTATTTGTCCAATGTTGGCATGTTGAGAATGGTCTGATCTATGCTCAACTTAAGTTTGTTGTAGCCTTGTTCTAGAGCAAGGTTTCTTGTCAATTTGTATTTGTCTGAAATTAAATTTATTTCAGTTAAAATTGTAATTTTCCTGAAACTAGGCTCATTGTGCTCTTTTTCGGGAATTTGTTTGTTGGAATTTTGTATTGTCCATTTTGTTATACATGTTAGTGAAGGTTAATCACAGCATGAATTTGTTTGTTCAATTCAACAAGTTATTGTTTGTTTGTGAGTTGTTGGAAGAACATTATCTAATCATATAGTTTTGTCTTCAGCAGTAACTTATCTTGTGAATTGATAATCAAAGTTTAACTTTGATAACATACTAGTCGTGATTCTTCCTTCCATTTAGTTTTGAACTCATTCTTGTTTTATTGTCTGTTGTTTTGTATTGTCGGAGCTGAATTGTTTTGTGTATGAGTTCAAGATGGAGGAAAAATTACAGAAACAAATCAGGGTGCATCGCGCTAAACTGGAACAATTGTATGCCAGATTGCAAAGAATTTATGAACTGTCTAAAAATGTCTCTGATCCAAAAGTTGCTGAGCAATTTTCAATCTTGTATCCTCGGGTGTCTCAGACCATTTCGGATTATGAAAAGACAGAATTAGTGGTTAATGAGTTGGAACTTGAGTTGAATAAAGATTATGTTGTAGCATTCAACAACTCACACCTAGATCTGTTTCAGTAAATTGAAGTAGCGGCTAACACTCTCAAACAGAGAGAGGCGACTGATGCTATTGCTCAATCTTCGGCAGCTTCAGCAGCTAGTGCACAGCCGGTCGTGTCCGAGTCGGTACTGCCCAAAATCGACCTTCCGAAATTTGATGGGAACCAGACTCAATGGTCGGTGTTTTATGAACTATTTAAGGCATTGGTACATGACAACAAGAGTTTGAACGATCAGCAGAAGGTCCAATATCTTGTAAGTAGACTTACTGGACAAGCAGCAAATATTTGTTGTCATTTGCCACCATTGGCTAATAATTATCAAATAATTTGGCAGGCATTATTGACCCGCTATAACGATCCACGGGCGCATGTCGATGCCTATTTCAAACAAATTTTTGAATTTCGTCCAATAAAATCAGAATCAAAGGCAGGTTTTATTGCGATTTTGGATGGGTTTTGCAGTTCAATCAATGCAGTGAAGAGATTGCGACTCACTGATTTGTCAGACTTGATATTCCTCTATCATGGCTTGAGATTGCTGGATCCAAGTTCTCATAGAAATTTTGAATCGGCCGTACGTGACAAGGCTATGCCAACTTATGCCGGTTATGTCAAATTCATTGAAAAGCAAGACTCTTCCTTCTGATGAGAAACAGACTGAATCGTTTAATATGAGGCACAAAAAGGATAATAAATCAAAGGTGTTTGTGGTTCAATCTAATGATTCATCTAACGATGCATCTAGTAAAAAGCCCAATTGTCTGAAGTGCTCAAAACCGGGTCATTGGTTAGTAGATTGTGCAAGTTTCTTGAAAATGACTCCTTGGGATCGTTATTGTTTGATTAAAGGAAAGTTTTGTTGTTTTCATTGTCTTGATGTGGATCATTTGAGTAGAGATTGTCATAGTAAAACTCAGTGTGCTCAATGTCGAGAATCTCATCATTCTTTATTGCACTTTTCCAGATCAAGTTCCAAGGAAGGTGTTGCGTCCTCGTCGAACTCCAAGGCAGGTGGCACATCACCTATTAGTTGTTGTTCTACATCCAACGATGTAGAAAATTCGACCTTTGTGTTGTCGACCATCACTGCACATGTTCGAGATTGTAATGAGCAGCTTTGTGATGTTCGTTTCTTGATTGACACCGGGAGTCAGTGTCATTTTGTTACAGCCAAATTGTGTCGGCGTTTGAGACTACCATTCCAGCCCATGAAAACCGTTGTTCATGGATTTGGTGGTGGTACTAGTGAAGTTCGAGGTCGTACTTGTGTGTCGATTCAGTCGAAGTTGGATCCTACGGTCAAGTTTTTGATGGATGCCACAGTGGTAGATAAAATCATCGACAAGTTGCCTTCTTGTGAAATTGACAGATCCAAACTTCATCTTGAAAATCTCACACTGGCTGACGACAAATTCTACCTTCCTAGTAGAATAGATGGCATCATTGGTGCGGAGTTAGTTCCTCACTTGCTACGTGGGAGTCCTAGTACAGGTGAATTGCACGAATTGATGACTGTTAATAGTGTCTTTGGTCACATTCTGATGGGGAGAGCGCCGATTCTCTCTTCAACAATGAATGTGTCGAATTGTTTTACAGCCATCTGTAGTCCATTCGTTAGTAGTCCATCATTGGATAGTTTTGTGGAACGTTTTTGGGAGTTGGAATCGTGCCCTGCACCAAGCTGTCAACTAAAACCGGAAGAGTTGGAGTGTGAGGTAAATTTTCGGAAGTCTGTACATCGTGTGAATTCTGGTCGTTTTGTTGTTGCCTTGTCATTTGCGGAGCCGCCCAGCAGCTTGGGAGATTCGTATGCTGTCGCCAAACGCAGACTGCTGACTTTGGAGAGACGACTAGAGCTTGACAGCAATACTTGTATTTCATATCATGAAATATTGATTGATTACCTATGTCAGGGTCACATGTCGTTTGTAGCAGATCAGACAGACCGAGGTGGTTACTACATACCGCATCACGCCATCGTGAAAGCAAGCAGCACTACCACACCCATCCGAATTGTATTTGATGCTGGTTCCAGAACATCATCGGGTTTGTCATTGAACCAGGTTCTTCATGCTGGTCCCAAATTGCAGACTGACATTTTTGTTTTGTTAGTTAATTTTCATTTGTTCCCAATTGCACTAACTGCCGACATTAAACAAATGTATCAACAGATATTAGTGGAGGATTCCTGCCGTCGTTATCAGCGTGTATTGTGGAGATTTTCGCCGGAGGATCCGATCGAAATTTATCAGCTCAATTGTGTTGTTTCTGGTATTTCAAGCTCTCCATATTTGGCGCTTCGCACCGTCCACCAGCTTGTAGAGGAGGATGGAAATCGTTTTCCAGCAGCCAAGGCGAGAATACCAAGAGACATGTTCATGGACAACTTAGTCACATCTGTCGCCACAGAGTCAGAGGCCGCGGAGCTGTATCGTCAGTCCAAGCAGCTGTTTGAGGGAGGAGGTTTCTCGCTCACAAAGTGGACTTCAAATTCACCATCAATGTTGGAGAAATTCTCGGAGGAAGAGAAATCGTTTTCGTACAAGGATTTCGAAGCAGACAACTCCTTGGCTATCTTGGGATTGAATTGGCAACCTAGTACTGATCTGTTTCAGTTTTCCATCAAGTGTGGTGAGGTTGTCGCTACTAAGCGTTCTATTCTGTCGGTGATGGCTCGTATCTATGATCCACTTGGTCTCTTGTCACCGTTTACATTATTTCTAAAATGTCTTGTCCAGAAACTGTGGAAATTAGGAGTGGATTGGGACGAGAAGCTGCCTGAGTCTATCTGCACTCTTTGGGAGAATTGTCAAAAGGAGTTGCCTCTATTGTTGAAATTTGCTGTTCCACATCACGTTGGTTTGTTTCAGGATTCTCACATCAGTTTGATTGGTTTTCGTGACACATCATTGTCTGGTTATGGTGCAGTTATCTATGTGAAGTCGCAGAAGGAGAGCGAGGAGCCAAGAGTTGTATTATTGTGTTCAAAGTCCAAGGTAGCACCATCTAAAGTTGTTTCAATACCTCGTTTGGAGTTGTGTGCGGCACTCTTGTTGGCAGAACTCATGAATTCAGTAGTCACTGTTATTAGTGAACGTTGTCATGTGTCTCGTATTGTCGCACTCTCTGATTCGACAGTCACCTTGTGTTGGATTAATGCTCCATCCACGAAATGGCAAACTTTTGTTGGTAATCGCGTCGCAAAAATACAGGATTCTTGTATACAGGAGTGGATGCATGTTGCCGGAATTGAAAATCCCGCTGACTGATTGTCTAGAGGTTTATCACCAGTTGAGCTGGTGAATTTTCTGTTGTGGCTCTCAGGTCCATCATGGAAAGCAGAGGACGAATGCGATTGGCCCGTCTGAACTCAAATGGAAGAGATCGTGGATCCACCGGAGGCGAAAAAACCGTCAGTGTTGACAGTCACAAAATCTCCTGATTGTAACAGCAATGCAGTATATTCATTGATTGGTCGTTGTTCGGATTATGGTCGTCTTTTGAGAATTGTAATTCTTGTTCTCAAGCTCTTACGAATCTTACCCCAATCAGAAGAATCAGATTTCGATGTTGCTGAGAGGTATCTATGTAAAGTGGTACAGAAGATACATTTTTCATCTGAATTTGTGCAATTGGAGAAGGGAGAAGATTGTTCTATGCGCCTACGTCGCCTGTCTCTATTCATTGATAAAGGTGTGATTCGCATCAGCGGTCGTTTGTCTCATGCTGGACTGGAATTTGAGACTTGTCATCAGATGATCTTACCAAAATCTGACGCTTTCGTATCGATGTTGATTGATTATCATCACAAGAAGAACTGTCATGCTGGACCTTCGTTATTGTTGTCCTTGATCAGACAGAAATTCTGGATACTGTCTGCTCGCTCTATTATTTGTATTTGTATCTTTAAGTGTAATCGTTGTTTCCGTGTTCGACCTAGTAATAATGAAATTATATCCACTCCCAACTCAATAGTTGTGGTGATTGTTGCATTTTTTCTTTTGTGTTGTTTTTTGGTGTTGGTGTTTTGTTCTTTTTGTCATGTCTGGATTTTTCCCTTCCTTGGTTTTTCAGTTTTTGTAACTTGGCTGAAAAATAGTTTTTCAGAGGCGGGGGTATGGTTTGGCCAGAGCATTCGAACTGTAGCGCCAAAATGCCAGACTGGTTCTGCGAATAGCAGGCTTGTGTTTGCGCACGCGCAAACCGTCCTGCTTGCTTGGCATTCTGGATGTTTTTTGTGAGTCGTCCGAGTTCAGTTTGTCTTGTCTTGTCAGCCCATTGTCTTGTTGTGAAGACCGAGTTTGTATTTTTTTTCATGTAATTTCGATTGGAAATTTCTTGTAGATAATTGTTTGAGTGTAGTGTGTGTGGATTATGAGTATAACAGCGTAAATAGTGTTGAATTGAACTAATTTGAATCAGATTTGAATTTATAAAGAATCCAGTTTGAGCTTTGTTCAAAACCCAGTACATAGCCTGCAAGTTGAACACAGAATCAACGAAAAGACAGCCCGGTAGCCAGACCTGTCTTATTCCTAGATTTTCATCCCACCCTGAACCTGACCAAAACACCTAATAAAGGCTTAAAAGGGCAAGTAGTCAAGATTGGATTAAATCTGGTGAGTTTTTGCTCTTTTTTTATTGTTCATTAATGCAGAGTTTAACTTTCCAAATAACCTGGCTCAAATTGAAGATTAAATTTTACCCCTTGTTTGTATTTGATTATTTGAATAGTAAATTACAGTCCACTGGTAGCTCTAGCCTGAGCTTTGTTCAGAACAACTATAGTTATTTCATCAACTAGTGGACATTTTTTAAAGACTTTGGAAAGACGACAATGTTTTTTCATCCACTAATAGACATTCTTCAAAGATTTTAGAAAAAGACAGTGTTATCCCATCAACTAATATATAATTATTTCACGAAGACTTTTGAAAGAAGACAGTGTTATTTCATCAACTACTATACATTTTACAAAGACATTGGAAAGAAGTAGTGTTATTTTCATTAACAATTTTCAAAAATTGTTCAACGTCTTAGTTGTGTGTAAAAAGATTGAGTGCAGTTTTATTAAAAGTTTATTTTGGATTAAAATGTAAAATAATATAATAAAGAAAATAGTAAATAATGTGGAGATGAAATGTATTAGTTTTGAAACGGTTAAATGTTCCAACAATGGGAATCAAACTTGATACTTGATTTGTGTTGATACACTTAATGTACGCTAATTTTATTTTTTATATGAAAATTGGAACAGATGAGTTCCCACTCAGACATTGCAAATTCGTCAGGTGTATTAAAAATATGAATTGATTTTCATTCACAGTCAGCAGTTGACAACGTTAATCAACTCTGATATGGCAAAGTTGCACACATCTGTTCCAATTACCATTTGACTATTTTCGTGCGGTTGACTGAAGAACTCATCTTTCAATTGACAAATTTTTCGACACATCAGGTAATTTTCAATTAAAAAATGGAATGAATAAGACGTGAAGGATAAATCGTTTAAGCCAACTTTTATAAATATCAATGTTGTAATAAAAGTGGTTATTTTTTATTTCTTATTTTAAAAATTCTCTCAAATATGATATTTAAAAAAAAAGAATTTATCCTTTGATAATATAGTTTTTATTTATTTATTCAGTATCGATCGAGCAGTTGTAGTGAGCAGACGTAGTTTTTTTTTAGTGAGAGTAAATCAAATCAAATCAAATTTATTTGTTTCCAACATTTACAGTATAAACAATATATAAAAAGATATAATTGAAACAACACTCACATGGACACGCAGGTCTGTTTGTGAGTTGTTTGAGTTCGTGATTACATTATTTTAATTATTATAACTTGAGAGAAATTCCTGGAAATTAGATTTGGCTAGGTACATTGTATTGAAATGAAAAGAATAACTTAAATAAAGAAGTAAATTGAATTATGATATGTTAAATAATAGAAATTATTATTTCAGTAGTTGAAATAGTGTATGCAATAGTTAAAGTGCTGAGTTCAGTGTTTTAATTATATTGTAGTGCTTCTTTCCAAGAACACCACAAGATTTACTGACCGAAGTCAGATTCAAATATAGCGCCATTAGATGGTTGATTTTACAAACTTGGGAATAATGCAATAACGATCTATTTTATAAGTAACGTATATTTATTTGAATACATTAAATTATATTATTACATAAAATAAATACAGAGATAAATAACATGACAAAATAATATATTATGTCTTAAACTTTAAACAGCTGTTTGAGTTCCAGCACTGAATTTGAAAGCCAATAGAAAGGTTTGTTCTGTTTTTGTTGTGTATTCTTCTATTGGTAATAAAAGTAGAGGGAAATAATTTTTTCAATGATATGACCAATCACATAATTTCTTTTTTAATTAATCTAACAGAGTCAGACATGTTGTTTTTTTTTCGAACAAGCTTCTTCTAGGAGGCAGGTAGGGTTTTGTCTTTTGGCTCGGAACTTCGGCTTAGGATGTACACTCTAACACTCATGTCTAAGTATCTAGCTTTAAGCACTTATATATTATTCTTTTATAGCTTTATGAGGATGGTATATGTTGTTACATGTGTGAGCGATCGAAATGTCCAATAAATCAATTTGTATGATAAATAGTGCTTTTAATGAATTGTAGGAACCGATGCTAAATCCATTAGTGCGCAGTAACCCACATTCTCTACTTTGGAACCCACATTCTCTACACTGCTGGAAACCAGTAAAAAACAAGAGAAATGGTGCAATATTGTATTTTTGTCTGTTTCTAAGAACAAACACTTTTCTTGTATTTGATTAGCTGGTATTAACATTTTTACACCAAATAAATTGTCTTTACAAATCTTCAAGTGGGACACTTTTTTACCTTGTGCTGGATTGGACAAAATATTTTCATGAGAAACATTTATTTTCTTTGCAAGTAGCATTACATCATTAGTTTTAGTTACCAGGATTCTTTCTATGATTCCATATCCTCCAAATAAAAATTTGACAACACAATCATTGTTTTTTTTGGGCTTAGAATATAATGAACAGTGGTACTTTACTCCATTATAAATAATTCTGTAATAACATGTATAAACTATTTCTATTCCATTTTGCTTGAAAAGTGATTTATCTGTCTCTGAGAGTGCTATTATTTTGGGAATGCCTAATAAAGTTACATCTTTCTCTTTTCTGCAATATTTCAAATGTGGACTTGGAAACAGGGCATCACATTGTTCCAAAAATCTTTCATCAACTGTATAATTTTCTAGACACCTTGGTATTGATTTCTGCTGCAAGAACTTGTGGACTACTTGTGTCGATACACCTCTTGTTCCATGAACTAATTTTAATATAAAGCCATTGAAAGATTCAAATGCAAAGGCAGAATAAACCCAGAGAGGACCATACAAACTGACTGTTTTTCCAATGTGTGTTAGCAGATGATCATTAATTATTGTCATGTAATATGGGCCATATAAATCCTAGTAATTCTTGACAAATTCAAGTAACAACATGTTAGCCTGATCGACTTCTTGATAGGATATTTATATTTGCAGAAGAATATAGATTGCAACAACAAGTAGCCCTAAGTGGTTGAGATATCTCCTTGGTAATATACCTTTAAAGCATGGCAGGCAGTAAAATAAAAGCCAACATCTCCATTCATTTGCCTTCCAATGACTTCGATCAGCTATAGGACGTGGATTCCTTGTAATTGTTGATGGAGGTTTAATATGTGTTAATCTCTTCTCCACCTTTGCAATATCAAGACCAATGTAATAATCTTCATCGTGATGTGAGGAATCAAACCACAAGGTTGCCATAGTTCTTATAACGCCTTACAAACATGCATGCATGCATGTAATCAATAGTGAATCCAAAAGTCAAATCAAAGTATGGTATGGCATAAAGAGGAGAAACACCTTTAACACCATTAACAATAGTATTAGTATCAAAAGCTGACATCATGTCCCTACGAATACTTTTGTTTGTTCGGTTTTCATTTTCGGGGCAGCCATCAATTGTGAACCTAACTTGCGAGCCATTAACCAATGTTCCAGGATGTTTGCAGTACCCACATCCAAAATACCCATTGAATTGTTTCACACATTGAACTAGAGGTTTAGCAACAGAATCCACACAACAACACATTGTTACAATCTTACTGTTGATATGTTCACCTTCTGCATTAACCCAATCTACACCATTATTTGTGAGGTCAATTGCTTGTTCCACAAAAGGCTTAAGAAACAGGTTCATTTGAGGTTCCTTCTCTCCAAACCATAACCCAGCAATCATTAAATGTTCAGCTGAATAACTATCAGATGGAGGCAACTCATTTAAAAGAAACTGAATGGGCCAAACTGAATATTTATGGGATTTGAAAACTGGCACCCCATCGGTATTAAAAGTAAGAGAAAAGTTGTTTGGGTTATTTAAAATCCCTCCTTCATCACATAACTTTTTATATGCAATACCATCAAAAATATCCTTAATAACATTGTTACTTGACTGACTTGCATTTTCGTAGCGATATCATAGCTTTTGTTGTAAAGTTCTATTTTCAAGCAGATGTTTAAGTTGGTCTTTCATAGAGAGTGATAAAAAATAATTTGGAGAACCACTGTCTGAGGAGTTAAACGATACATTTTCACTGCATGTGGGACATTTGAAAATATGATTCACATTTTTTTCCTGATGTTTACCAACATATGTTTTACATTTATTACAAAATATATGATAATCATAAGATATGTCAGATGAAAAAATTTTTGAAAGAAGGGACTTACTGTCTACTAATCCGGTATTTTTATTGGTAGTACTGTCACCTGGTCATATGAATGATGAATCATATATTTATCTCATATTGATCAGAATTTTAGAGTTTTAATTTAGAAAAGTTTAATGAACAGTGTTTTTGTCTTTGAACAATTTGAGTCATTGACAGAAAGATTGTTTATTTCATTTGTTATCAAAATTATTGTAGCTTCTCTTTTGTTTTTGATAACAAACGTTCATGTACGTCTTTTTTTTCAAGATGAGATTAAATTAAAGTGCAATGTATATTAATGTGTATAATATTGGAAGTTAGTTTCATATATAATCAATGTTATTGTGCAGCATAGTTTCATTTTGAATTTGATTTGAATGTTTGTAATTTAGTTTGAGTAACCTACCTTTCTATGTAAATGTTTGATTTCAATGTATAGTAGCATTATCAAGTCAATCAGGCACACGTTTGTTTCACAAGTATATTATTTTGTTTAATCATTATTTATTTTTTTTGTTCCCCTCTTGACTACAGACTCAGGGACGAGTCTTTCAGCGGGATGGGTGATGTGTCACCTGGTCATATGGGACATATATATGAATCATATATTTATCTCATATTGATCAGGATTTTAGAGTTTTAATTTAGAAAAGTTTAATGAACAGTGTTTTTGTCTTTAAACAAGTTGTGTCATGGACAGAAAGATTGTTTATTTCATTTGTTATCAAAATTATTGTAGCTTCTCTTTTGTTTTTGATAACAAACGTGCTCGCTTGTGCGACTGATAAAAATATGTATTTGAAATGGCTTCATGTTTGGCATTGACTGAGTTATATATTAATACCCAAAATTTTACTTTTGTGTGTCGGTGTGTGAGCTCGTTCGATAGGACTGTGAGTAAAGTCCGGCTGTTCTGGTGTAGGGGATAGATTTTGTTCTTGTTTTATAATACAGTTTTCCTGTCACAGTTCGGGCAGTTTAAAGAGAATTGTATTATTGAATAAGAGGGGATCTGAACCCACTTCATTAGATCAGTTTTTTTTTTATTTTTAATTAATAATTATTAACGTCGCGTTTCAACCAGTGGATGCCAAATTGGGAAGCCATTTTCATAAAGGTAGGTGACTACTGAGTCATTGTTTTAAATTTTTCATAACCACAACAAATGAATCTTCACTAGCAGCAAAGCGAGTAGCCCTTGAAATATTCATCTGTTTATTATTATTTCGTTATTTCTAATTATAATTCTAATTTTGTACGAATAATTTATTGTTTGTTTTAAATATCAAAAACCTGTACGATCTTTTCTTGTTTTTCATTTTCCCACACTTACATATTCAGTGAAGGCACATTTTGCTTACATATTTGGTGGAGGCTTCTCCCGCCGTCCATATATTGCTTACAGTACCCAACAGAACATTAATTAGTTTAACCAAGTCCGTGATAGCCACTGTTGTCAAAATGTGGCGGAAACTATACAGCATGACCATTAGCATAGCTTCAAATTTTGAATGTTTAGTTTGACCTAAAGTTTTATTTAATTCTTCATCAACAATAAATTGAGACTCACTGTCACTGGGTTCATCCTTATCTTTTTCGAAGTGTATTGACTGCTGTGAGTTTTCATCAGAAAGCCTCGATGAAGTAGATACTGTCGAATGCTGATCAGAGACACTTGATGACGAGTCCGAATAACTACTGTCCTCGCTACCTGTATCTGACATGTCTGTGTCGCTAATTGTGTTAAAAATAACGAAAAAAATCCAGCTGTTGATCTTCCGTCAACCGTTAACAGTCATCCTGCAATGCAGCCGAAACACTTTCAAGCCAGACACCCATCTTGAATGACAACAACGCCAAGCTGTAAGAAACCATCCTGCACTGCGGCGCCAGGTCAAGAGATCAAGACTTGGTGGATGCGTGCGCGTGGATCTAAATATTTTCAGTTCAGTTTGGATTTATTTATAATACCTCCGTTTTGTGTCATTTGTTTGACTTAGGTTGAACCAACAACCTTGATTGCTAACACACATATATAGTCACTACTATTGCCTACTGTATCTCTATTAATAGTATAATGCGATCTTATGATGTTTGCCTATGTTAGATATTTGGAAGATAATGTGTGTAGAGTTGTACCTGTAGCATACATACACCAATTCAACATAAACGACTGGTCAGTTAGGACTGTTTATAAAGTGTTTTGGACACCAGAGGAATCATCAGATCAACATCAACCTGACTGTAATTTACTTGAAGAAGTAAAAGAAGACGGTACTGGGTTCTACAAAGCTATTGTACTCAAGCTGGCAGGTTAGTTTGAATCTTGCACAGTTTTCATTCTATAGGCATTGTATTGTTTACAATTTATTATATTCCAGATTACTAAGTAATAGTAAATTGTTCATATACTTTAGATAGGCCTATTATTAGGAAGAAGTTGACAGCAAGGTGGAAAACTAAATTTTGTGTTTTGTCAATTATTATAGCATCTTAAATCGATTGCAACAGGAGTTTTGAGCCGGTAAAATATAGGGCCTACCTTAGCCAAGAGAAGATATATTATTACGTAATTAGAGATGTTATAAGCAAGGTAGACCCTGATAGCATGTTTTGAAATATTTACCCAACTATATCGAATTATCAAATCAATAAGCATGTGCGGTAGGCTTTAAAATTTATTTTTTTGAATAGGCTAATCTGTTATTTCATTTGATAGTTTACAAAGAAATGTGCCTCTCATTCAAATCAATTATCACCCAATATTACCCAGTTAAGAGGGAGGCTTCTGTTATAACATAGTCTACGGCAGTTTGCTTCATGAGGAATCAAGCCTTTCAGTAGATTGGTGTAATGGACATAAGGCTCGTCAATTCACACAGAAGAGGCGTGTGGCGGAGGCATGGCGCGGACGTCAATCATATAATCATCCACTCTGCACATACAAATACTGGAATGCACACTAAAACACTCCTTCATGTGTGTGTTTGAAACATTTGTCTGCACAGAGAAGACAATCATAATGATCGATGCCACTGCCACACGCTTCCTCTATGTGAGTTTTATCTTATATATCATGTATGTATTGAAGGACACCTAATAAATAAATAAATGGCAATACTTCAGTTTAATTTAAATGTTCAGTTACTATATTGGGTCTATATATAGTAGTTATTGGATTCTGTTTTTTTCTTTTAGAAACCAAAGAAGAAATGGAAGATCAAATATCAAAAACAAGAATTAGATATACATCAACCAAATTGATTGAAGAAAAGGAAGAGGATGTGCCTTCTGAATTGGTTTCCAAAAAACAGGTAGGCTTATAGGTATTTCAATTTCCATAAACTCATATATATATTATAAGTGGAAAATGTTGACTTTTTCAATTGAAACCATTAAAAATGACCCTGTGCATTCACGGTCTGCTTGTGTATCATATGGAAGCAACTCTTATACAGAGCAGTCGTGTTATATAGATTATAGTAATTATGTTTCTAGGACCTTCCTTGTTAAGTAACAAATCAGATGAAACCAGATGAGTCATACTTTTTTGGCAAGTAGGCCAAGGTTTGTTGGTTATAACTGGAGTAAGCACATCACCTGTCAGTACCTTTAGCTGAGTCGTTGTCTGTTGTTATTATTATTATTGAACGAATTCCCAATTAAATGCTGTAAATCACCCCGAAGACTTCTGCTACTGCAAATATTGAGGGTAAACAGCTAGATGGAATTTCTTTCTAGATCTTTCTTATCTTTTCTAGATAGGAGGTTTAAGAGCTAGCATAGAATATTAGTTGTACCAAGAACTGCTGCTTTCTGCATCATTCTCATATGCCAGTTTTCCTATTAGTTTTATTGTTATTATTATATTATAATAACAATGATTTTCTTTCTCTTCAGGAGGTTAAGGCTGTTAAACAATTGAAAAAAAGAGGCAATGAATTCAACACAAAAGAACTTTTGAATTTGACAACACAGACCAAGAGGAAAAGTTTCAAAAGAAGCCTGTTTGTAAAAAGTGATGATGATGTCTGCGAGAGTGATTATGAAGCATCGCTGGCAGACAACAGCGACGATGAAGTTGTGCCAAAAAAAGTATATAATCCTAAAAAAAAAACATGAAGACCTAAAAAGGAAAGAAGAAGACAGATATAAGTCGTTGAGTTCTAAATACAGAAAAGTCAAGGATCAGTTGGAAAAAGTAACTGAGCTTAATATAATACTTCAAACAAAACTTTTAAAACCTACTATTCTAACCAAATCAGAAACAAATATTGATGTAAGTGATCAAACACCAAAAATTCCTGCTTCGAATGGTGAAAGCATTTTCTTGAGTACAATGACGACTTCACCCAAAGGAAGCTCAAGCCAACATTCGCCACCATCTACTCTGTGTACATTTCCAGAAATGAATCTGACAAAAGTTACTGAAATGGAGGAATCTTTTACTGTGAGTATAATATTCTCACCACCACATATATTCAGTTATCAATTAGTTCTGCTTTAAATTATTACCTTTCCATTGCAATATTTTTCCTGTTCACATGCCTAAGCTCTAAATTGCTTTCACTAGGCCTATCTAAAAAAATCAGGAATTATAAATAAATAAATAAATAAATAAATAATAAATAAATAAATTATAGGTTACATTAATATCAGTTTCAGTCCTATAAAGCAGATGACTACTAGTTTCAGGTTGCTAAAATCCCACTATCAAATTGTAGTAAGGCATTTATTAATTAGATTAGTACATGGTTCTAATCAAGACTCTCTCAAACACAGACTAACACAAATTACATTTTAATTTGATTGAGGTTAAGAAGTGGAACTATGTAGGTAGCACAGGAGACACACTGTAACTGCTAGAGAAGATGATAACTGAATGCTGAACTATGATTTGATCTGAATATTACAATTTCATAATGAATAGGCCTGTATGAATACTCGAAACTTGTAGCTCTTTTTTGACCATGTTTTTCTTAAAATGAATTTTTTCATATTTCTATAGGTTTAATTAAAAAATATATATGTTACTGTTACAGGTTGCAGACTCAATACCAGAAGATAAACTGATCCTTGCAGGAAATGTCAAAAGTGGGAAAGCTGGAGATTCCCAGTTCACTAAAAATTTATGCTCATTGTTGTGGGATCCAGAAGTCCTCGAAAAAAGAAGCGTGACTGGACGAAAATCGAACGTCCACAAGGACTTCCAAGCAAAAACAATGTTGACACCCCAGAAAATGGATAGTTTTAGAAGTAAGTGTTATTTAGTCACATATTTTAAAATCCATCGTTGGAGACACCCTTTTAAAACTTACATTAATCCTAGCAGAGGATAAAGATATGGGACCATATTTATTGAACGAGCGTTAACAAGTTCTCACTTTCGACTTAATAGAGGTCAAAGTTGTTTTCTGTCTGTTTGTTTCTACAATCACTTTAGAGAATTGATCAATAAGCTTCAAATTTTGAACACATATTCTTCAAACGTTTTTACAGGTCAAGTTTGTTGGACAACAAAATTGATTCATTCCTTCGTCCTCTTCAAGGATATACAAATAACATTGAATGTGCATAAGAAGAAAATTTGTTTGATTTATCCTTTAGTTAGCTGAAATTAGATTTCATGTTATTTCTATGATCATTTCATTCATTTAAAAAAGTAATGCTATTCAGATTAATTGCTAAAGTCGCTGTCCATCTGTGGGTTTGCTTGTTTGTGAGAATTATGGAAACAACTCAATATTTTTTCTTTTCCTAGGATAATTGATAGGTTTCATTAGGAATCCTATTTGAATTGAAAGAACCCTTTGTAATTAAACTTTGTGCAAGTGCATTTATAATTTCTAGATTATTATGTTTATTCACTTGCTCTTTTTTGTGTATTTATCATCATAATATTCTTTGTGAGGAAATTGAATCTTTCAATGCATGTACTCTTACTATTGATATTATCTGTTTCTCTAAACATACAAGTTTACTGTCTTATGAGATAGTTTTGAAATTAACTTTTAAAACAATTTCTTAATTGCAAAAGTGTTCTGTGCATGCTCATATATATACATTCATACAGTACTGTCTGTACCAAAAATTTATTAATTACTTAATTTTATTTTATTTATTTTATTTTCTCCTTATTTGGACATAACTTTGATTATCCATTTATTAAAATTTCTAGTTAATAATTTTGATTTGTTGGATTGGTACATCTGGACGAAGCTTTGTCGGTTGGCCAGCCAGGGATTTCTTTTTTTTTCTTGTTCTAAAAGGGCCTAGCTGTGGCATCTCAAAATGTAGCATGTAATTTGAATAATGAAATATCTAAATTTTACTACTAAATTTTTCTTTTAAATTATGCTAAAGTAGCATAAATGTAAATCTACAATGCCTGATTGAATTTTATATTTGAATAACCCCAGTTGGGTAAGTTATACTTGTAACTGTCTCTATGTTGTAGGTTATTCTGCTATTCTATCGAAAATCTCATATTTGCCTAGTTTTTTCATTAATTAATTCTTTATCATCTATAAATTCAATATAATTTGATTACATCCTATTTTGAAATTTATCAAATAACGTAAAGAAGCTGTTAGAATTTGAATCAACTTTATCCCTCCATGTGTAACTGATTTAAGCCTTCTGATATTTTATAATTTCCTTTCGTTATTTTATTCATCTGAACTATTTTGCTTACTAATTTTGCCGTATTCCTCTGAGATTTATTATTATTAAATTATTTGAGATTTGTCATAATAATATTTTATTACCGCTGTTCTTACGGTATCATGTTTCTACAGAATGTATCCTGATAATTAACCTGTCCAACATTGCATGTTAACCACTCTGGTTAACATCAACGTGATGCTTGTATCTATTAGATTTTATTCTATTTCTTTTGTTCCAAACAGGTTTTTTTTTATTTTACCATTAATTTTGAATGACCGGACAAATATAATACCAGGATAAATTTTATTTCAACCAGGATTGCCAAAATATTCACTGGCCCTCATGACCAGCATTGCTTCCTACTTGTTAGGCAGTCTTATTTGAGATTACTCGAATGGGGTTGGTTACAATTGGTAGCAGACCGTGGTTAATTTATATGGAAATCTTGGTTGAAATTGAAGTATAATTTATTTAGTATGGTTACTGAGAGAGAGCTTAGTACTGAGCAATTATTTTCATGATTTGTATTTTGTACCGTATTGAATTGTTTCACTTGCTATAACCATCGATTTTGTAATCATGGAAAAACTAAATCAGACTATTTCTGATGAAATTGATCTGAGTAAATTTTTAACTCAGAGAATTATTCCTGATTATCTTGTGAAACCTAACCTTGTTTTTGAACTCATGACCTTGGGAGAAGACTTGTCAAGTCTTGAGTCACGCAATGCGAGTAATCTTAGATCTAGCTATCGTTCATTAGCAGGTAATAGTACTAATCAAATTATTCATAATTTGTCAAGTTATAATGAGTCAGTCAATTGTCTTAGAGAAAAACTTCCAAAAGTAATGGAACTTATTGACACTGTACAAAATGGTGTGCAAACTGGATATTACAGAACTGTAATCAGAGCTAATGTAGTAAAAATTGAGTCAATATTTATGCATTATTTAAATAGGATGAAACAAATTATTGTATTCTTACAAACTGAGAGTGAAGAAACTCTTGTCTTGACTGAAAATTTGGATGAGCTTTCGAATTTTGCAAAACATTTTATTGATTGTTATAATAGAATTATTGAACTACAAAGCTTGATTGCTCCATCTAGACCACCATCACCGAATCCAGCTGCTTTACTGGAACCTTTTCCTAGTCAATCTAAAGTTGTAATTAATAAAAATTTAGGAACTAGTTCAAAGGATACTTGTGCTGTTACATTAACAAGGTGTGAACCTGGTACAAGTGGTGAGTCTACAACTGAATTTGAAAATATTGGTCCATCAAAACTCAATCATGGTTATCAAGTTAATAATTTGATCCCTAGACCAACTTTGGAAATTGATTCAAGTTTCTACAATAAATTGAGAAATCCTGTAGAAAGCTTCTTGAAAAATCTTCAGCCTTGTGATGGATTAAATATTGATAGCTTATTGAAATTCTTGGAAGCTGCTATAAAAATTCATGATTTATCAGTTATGTCTGACACAAGCCTATTGCAAATTCTTGTTCCTTATACAACTGGACCTCTAGGTGATAAATATTGTACTCTTTGAATTCTAATGCTAGCTTCAAACAATTTCACCTTGACTTGTTGAAATATTTTATCCCTCAGCGTCTTCTCTCAACAATTAAGAGAGATAAATTTGATAGATTGCAAGGACCTTGTGAAGCCCTATCATCATACGTGACAAGTATCAAAGAAGCAGCGAAATTATTATTATTGGATGAGAGTGAAGCTGAATTGTAAGTACAATCATATCTGGTCTTAATCCTCAAGAGAGAAGTAGGTTAGTATTCATGAAAAAACCTGAATCATTCAATGACCTAAATATGCTTGCAGTTCATTCTCAAAATATTGCCTTCATTGATAATGAAAGAATGCATTTGTACAATAATACTTCTGTTCAAAATCATGCTTTTGGCAATTCTAATAATAAAAATCCCAATAAAAATAATTTCAACCGTAGGAATGATAGTGTATGCTACACATGCAATCAGAAAGGTCACATCTCTCGTAATTGTTATTCAAAAAACGAGCGGCGCGGTTTTCCAAAAGACCACACCTGATTTCTAATGCAAGTCTAAAAATAAAAAAGAATTATACTCACAAAAACCAATTAGGAAAGATTAAAAAAGGACTTTGTGGCGTTATCAATTCTAATAATAATCTGCCTTTTATTCCTGTTAGCTTTGGAAATAGCAAAATAACTCAGTCTGCTTTGATTGATACTGGTTCCTCTTACTCCTTTCTTTCATACAACTTATTTCATGAGTTGACTAAAAGTAATGAGGTGGATTTCAATGTATTCAATAAAAACCTGATTTGTTCTGCTGCTAATTCTTCTGATATGACTATAAAAAGGCTTGTATTATGAAAATCAGATTGCAACATATGACTTGGAAGTTTGAATTCCTTTTGAGTAGTGATTTGCCAGTCAAGATAATACTTGGTGCTAATTTTATAAAAATGTCAGATATGATTATTGATTTACCTAATAATCGATACTTCTTTTGCTTCAACCCTAGTACTACATTTCCTTTAATTCGTGATGCAAACAACAATGCTAATAAAAGAAATTTCTCAGTTAGTAATGTTATTCAAAAAATTATTCCTGGAGATGTTTCTCATCTTTCTGATTTTGAATTGAAAAGGGTGAACAAAATCATTGCTGACTTTCCTGATGTATTGACCAGTAGAGTAGGGAGTACTGATTTAGTACAGTATGATATCAAACTGACTTCAAATAAAATTGTTAGATGTCAACCTTTCCCTCTTACTCCTTTCAAAACTCAGGTTATGAGAAGTAAAATTCAGAATTATTGGATGATGGAGTTATTGAAAACTCTGACTCTCAGTATAGCAGCCCTTGTTTTCTTGTACCAAAAACTGAAAATCCCACTGAAGAGAAGATTTCAGACTGGTAGTAGATTATAGGCGTCTAAATCAAAATATTGAATTAATTTCTGCACCAATTGGAAATCTAAATACATCCTTTCATCATTTTTCGAAAGCCAAGTACTTCTCTACTCTTGATTTGAATAATGCTTATGGACAGATTGCTCTTACCGAACGTTCTAAAAAGTTAACTGCTTTCATTACTCCTTTTGCACTTTACCAATATAAAAGAATTCCAAATGGAATTTCTTCTGGAGCTCAAGTACTTTCCAGCCTAATGGAGAAAATATTTGGTGACCTTAGATTTAAAAACGTTTATTTCTATCTTGATGATTTAATTGTATACACTGAAACTCTTGAATCCCACTTAGAAGTACTGAGAGAGGTATTCAACCGTCTTCGTAGTGCAGGTCTAACTGTTAATCCTACCAAAGTCTCATTTTGTGTTCCAAAAATATCTTTTCTTGGACACATTGTCTCTCACAACTCTATTAGCATCGACCCTGATAGAACTAAGGCCATTGTAAACAGTCCTGTACCGAAAAGGGTGAAAGACATTCAGAGATTCATTGGTTTGTTAAATTTTTACCATAAATTCATTCCCGACCTGGCAACCATTGCAGCCCCATTAAATGCACTTCGAAAGAAAGATGTAAAATTCATTTGGAGTACTGAATGCCAGCAAGCATTTGACAAATTGAAAATGATAATTACCCAGCCTCCTGTTTTAAAAATTGCCGATTTTAATCGTAGATTTGTTCTGGAAACAGATGCATCTAGTGTAGGTATTGGCTGTGTCTTGAGTCAGGATTATGACGGTACTCTTGCCCCAATAGCATTTGCATCCAGAACATTATCCACTTTAGAAAGGAAATATTCGGCGTATGAAAAAGAGGCACTTGCTGTGTTATTTGGTATTGAAAAGTTCAGATATTTCTTAGAGCATACGAAATTTACTTTACATACTGACAATAGTGCTCTGCAATGGGTACTTAAGAATCCCAAGCCATTAGGAAGGATAGGCCGGTGGATTCTTAGAATAAGTTCTTTCCAGTTCGATGTCAAACATATCAAGGGTACTGATAATGTGATTGCTGATTATCTAAGTAGAATGTTTGATGAAAATCCTGATAAGGAATCTACTGATAATGTTTCTCCTAATGATTTGAAAGTCTTGATTCTCCTGCTTTGTGTAACGTTGCTCTATCTGACTTTCCACTATGTTTTACTGAGATTTCTGATTATCAAAAAAAGGATCCGTTCATAATAGAGATAATGAATAAGAAGGAATCTGGAGAAGATATTTTTCCATATTCTATTTCTAAAGGGGTACTTCTTTATAATAGCAGAAATAATCAGGAACCCAAGATTGTTCTTCCTAGTATTTTGAAGCCCATGATTTTCAAATATTATCATGAAACTACTTATGGCGGTCACTCTGGTTTTCTAAAAACACTAAACAAAATAAAACAAAATTTATTTGGAAGGGTATTTCTAAAGATCTAGTTGCTTTCATCAAGTCCTGCAAGTTATGTTCATTGAGTAAGCCAGCACAAAAAACTAATTATGGTTATCTTTGTTCATCTATTGCTTCACAACCAATGGAAAAAATGTTCTTGGACTTTGTAGGGCCATTACCAAGGACAACAAGTGGTAACACCATGATATTCTCCTGTATGGATGCTTTCACTAAGTATTCATGGCTACTTCCATTACGAAAAGCAACCTCTGAGTCTTTATGTAAGGAGCTTCAGAAAATATTTGTAAACTTTGGTGTCCCTAAATATGTAGTTTCTGATAACGGTCCTCAATTTAAATCAAATTTCTTTAAAAACTTTTGTTTCCAAAAGGGAATTTTGCATATAACTCAAACAGAATATAATCCTAAACCTAACCAAGTAGAAAGAATACATCGTAATTTAAAATCTTGTCTTATTAGCTTTAATCATGACAAACAGAATAAATGGGATTTAACTCTACAGTGGCTTCCCTTAGCATTCAATAGTGCTTTCCATGAGAGTAGCAAGTTTTCTCCTCATGAACTGATGTTTCGTCATAAGGTTAATAATCCTATAAACAATATTTGGAAAATTGATGATATACTACCAACGAAGTTTGTTAAAGATACTAACAAAATATGGAAAGATGCTTATCATAACTTATTGAAGTCTCATAATTCCAGTAAAAAGAGGTATGATATGTATAGAAATCCAATTCCATATAAGATAGGTGATATTGTTTTCCTAAAATCAAATCCTGTTAGTAAAGCATGTAATCAGATTACTGCCAATTACTTCCCAGGTATTCTGGACCTTATTTGATAAAAGAATGGATTAGTCCAGTCAGTGTGAAATTATTTTCAACCGATGGACAAACATTTGTGCGACGAGCACATGTGAGTCAACTTAAAATGGGAAATAATCCTTAAGTAGACTTTTCTCATAATGAGATTTTTATTGTAATACACATATGTGGTGGACGCACCCATATGTTGTGGTAGTTACTCTTGTAACTATTCTATTTGTGTAAAATTTTGTTGTGTTCTTTGGAAACTTGTGATTCTGCACAATTATTGTGTCACTTGATTTCTTGTAACATGGTATGATGAAGAATGTACTGTATATTTAAGAATTGTAATTATTATTGCTTCGTAACTAAGTAAGTTACAGTGTATCAATTTAGTTGTATATGTTATTTTGATAATGTGTTATTTGCTCACTAAACTCATTGCTCAGTTTTCTCTCGGTAACTCATGCTAACTCTGCTTTTCTCTTTGGTAATTTGGATTTTTGAAGTTTTGTCCAATGCTTGTAGATTTTATTTTCTTCTTTGAGCCTTGTCGACCTGATCAATTGACAATGATCTCTCTTCTTTCTCTTTCTCTTCCCTCTACTTTCCATTTTCTTTGGGCGGCCGACCAATTACTCTCCTTTTCTATTTATTTAACTTCTATCTTGAATAAATTTCTGGTACAATTTGGTTCCTAAATTAATAACCCCAGTTGTGGAGGTTTGTACCAAAATTTATTAATTACTTAATTTTATTTTATTTATTTTATTTTCTCCTTATTTGGACATAACTTTGAATATCCATTTATTAAAATTTCTAGTTAATAATTTGATTTGTTGGATTGGTACAACTGGACGAAGCTTTGTCGGTTGGCCAGCCAGGGATTTCTTTTTTTCTTGTTCTAAAGGCCTAGCTGTGGCATCTCAAAATGTAGCATGTAATTTGAATATGAAATATCTAAATTTTACTACAAAATTTTTCTTTAAATTATGCTAAAGTAGCATAAATGTAAATCTACAATGCCTGATTGAATTTTATATTTGAATAACCCCAGTTGGGTAAGTTATACTTGTAACTGTCTCTATGTTGTAGGTTATTCTGCTATTCTATCGAAAATCTCATATTTGCCTAGTTTTTCATTAATTAATTCTTTATCATCTATAAATTCAATATAAATTTGATTACATCCTATTTTGAAATTTATCAAATAACGTAAAGAAGCTGTTAGAAT
>NC_052509.1:43485967-43519013 GCF_014356525.2 Nilaparvata lugens
AACATCGACAACGAAGTTGAAAACATTGACCTGCAAACCTCTTCAAAGCGGTAAGACGGAAAAAAAAACCTATTACCATTATTACCATACTACTACATCTACTAGCAAAATCGAAAAAATATGGATTATACTATTGAACGAAGTACTAGCATAAATTCGAGTGCAGTTCGCTACAGATTTGTTTTTAGAAAAATATTCATTGATGTTGTTCAAACATTATTGCAAATTTTAAAGCCGAAAGTAATGAATTAATTGTTGAAGAAAGTGATAATTTTGACAACAAAATATTAAATGGTATTTGTTTACAACTGTTCAATTGAAAAAAGTAAATGTTGATAGCGGCAGCAGCAGCGATCAATCGCAACAAGAAGAAATCGTTGAAACTATGACAAACGCATCGTTTTACAGTTATACGTCATTGTTAATTAATCTTGATGAACAATTAGATATTTTGCAAGATCAATTTATTAGTGGTGTAGAGAAAATGAATCAATGCTTGATAAGTTTATTAGATAGGTAGTGGTTGGACTGTAGTTAGAATCATTTCATTTGATTTGAATATTACTCGTTACAATCCTTTGGCTGGCGGAAATAGTACATACATTGAAACACCTGATTTTATAAAAGCAAAAAGAGCCGTTATAAATGTAAAAACACAAATGATTGTAATGTTTTGTATGGAGTGTACTTAGCTATTTTCATTACAGACGTTGTAATATGAATGTTGACTATCTGAAGCAATTTGAAAATAATCTAAATTTGACCGGTATTAGTTTCCTACTACAGTGCATGACATTTAAAAATTTGAAGTGCAAAATTTAAACATTTCTATAACAGTGATTGCTTATGATGCTGCTAAAAAAAGTTTTTCCCGTACCGTTGTTCAATTTACAGACAACGCGAACAAAAATCAATCTTCTACTATTGTCAAATGATACAACACCGAAAAAAGGCATTATGTTCTGATAAACACGCGTCAAGGGTATAACGGATTGTCACGGCTACTGAGTCATCACTTGTCTTTGCATAATGGTCAAGTGTTCATTTGTCCATATTGTTTTAACAAATTTACAACTAACGGCAAGCAAATTGTGATGGAAAAACAATCTAGAAAACATATGGATTTGTGTTCAACATTTGCAATACAAAGAACAGTACTACCTAAACAGGGTGAAATGTTAAAGTTTAAAAATTTTCGTACACACTAAAAAATAAGTACATTGCATTTGCCGATTTTGAAAGTTTTATTGTACCAACAAATAACGGTGAGGACGACGATGAAAATGATGATGATTTGCTCGGAACTGATATAGGAAATAGCTTTACAAGGAAAACACAAAAACATGTTGCTTGCGGCTATGCGTTTATTATTTTAGACGAATCAGGTGAAATATTCTACGGCCCACGCGTTTATAGAGCTACAAGTGTTGGCGAGAAAATTATTGAGCAATTTCTTGATGAGATCATTGCCATAGGTCGAAACTGTTCCTTTGATATGCAACAAGAAGTGCCCATGATTGAATTAAATGAAGAACAATTATTAGCTTTTAACAATAGTACAGTATGTTTTTGTGCAACGATGAATTAAAGCCAACGAAATTCGTATTAGGCACCATTCTCATACAACAGGAAATTTTCTCGGTGCAACGCACAAGTCATGTAATTTAAATGCAAAAGCACCAAAACTATTAAACTGTTTTTTTCATAATTTTCGCGGATATGATAGTCATTTCATTGTTAAGGCATTAGCAGGACGAAAGGAGAAAATTGATTGTATTGCAAATCATCGGAAAAATTCCTCACAATTACAGTAGATCGAGTACGTTTCCTTGACAGCTATCAATTCTTAAGCTCAAGTCTACAGTCACTTGTTGCCAATCTTGCAAGTGATACAGAAAACATTGATACTAATTTCAAAGTAATGTGTAAAATATTCAACGATAAAAATCATCAAAAACTTTTACTACGTAAAGGCGTGTACCCGTATCAGTACATAACAGATGCTGAAAAATTTGAAGAACAGCAATTGCCAGCAATTGACTCATTTTACAGTACACTAGTAACACAGCATTGCAAGTAGAAGATTACGAGCATGCCAGAAAGTTTGGCGCGAATTTAACATAAACTCATGGGTGAATATCATGATCTTTACCTTTTGTCAGATTGCTTACTGCTGGCAGATATTTTTCAAAATTTTAGGACTGTATTTTTTGCAATTTACAAACTGGATGTATCACACTTTGTATCGTTACCACATTTTTCGTTGAATGCAATGTATATTTGACTAAAGTACGTTTAGAATTAATTAGCAATGCTGATATGAACTTGCTCATAGAATCTGGTTTACGCGTGGTCTGTCAGTCATTCCCCACCGTCATGCAGTCGCAAACAATAAATATATGGGCGCAATTATAACCCAGCTATTGAAAATAGTTTTTTGCTCTATCTTGATTGTACAAGCTTATACGCACATACAATGATTGCCTACAAGCTACCTGAATCAAATTTCAGATTTTTATCACAAGATGAAATTACAGCTTTAGGCGATTTTACAAGCATTCACGATGAAGCCGACACTGGCTATATAGTTGAAGCAGACCTGTCCTATCCAGTTAATTTACACGAATTACATACAGCTTCCCCTGGCACCATTAAAAGATCAGCCGCCTTACAACCTGTTCTCTCATATCAAACAGACAACACTGTTGCTCTGCGCAGAGAAGCGGCCGCGCGCCGCCCGTCTCCCGACACGACACCGCCGCCGCGTCATCACGTCTTTTAGCCACCCTTTATAATCGTAAACGATATGTACTCCACTATAGAAATTTGAAACTTTATTTAAGCTTGGGCATGAAATTGACTGCTGTACATAGAGTAATCGCTTTTCATCAGTCATACTGGCTTAAACCGTTTATTGATTTGAATGCACAACTGAGAAAGGAAGCAAAAAATTCATTTGAATTACCCTCTTTAAATTTCTTTCAAATAGTCTGTTCGAAAATTGATGGAGAATAATAGGAAAAGAATAGATTTTAAGCTAATTACTTGTCAGAAAAAATGGAAAGTTTGATTGCAAAACCAAGCTGTAAACGATGGATTGTGTTTGACAAAGACATTGTCGCTGTACAAATGTGTAAAACAGAAATAAAATTAGATCGACAATTTATGCTGGTTTTTCAATTCTTGATTTGAGTAAATTTACAATGTTCAATTTCCACTACAACATTTTCTTGAAAATGTTCGATCCAAGCTGTGTTAAATTATGCATGACGATACAGACTCGTTGCTATATCATATCAAATCGGACGATATCTATGCAGTTATCAAACAAAATCTTCAACATTTTGACACAAGTGCTTATCCTGTCACACATTGTTGTTATAGTCAATTGAACCATGGTGTGCCTGGCACATTTAAAGATGAATTAAAATCTGGCATTATTACCGCTTTTTGCGGTCTTCGTGCAAAACTTTACAGTTTTGAATATGTACTAAGCAGTAGTGCTAGTAGCAGCAGTAGTAGTAATAGTAGTAGTAGTAGTAGTAGTAGTAGTATTAAGGATAGTTCTTATGAAAAATTAGTAAGCACGCAGCTAAAGGCGTAGCGAGAACAATTATAAACAATAAACTAAGATATGATATGTACATGAAATGTCTGACAGATAGATTAGTTCAACGTGAATGCTTTTCACAATTACGCAGTTATTCACATGATATTTATCAAATATCGTGTGCCAAAGTTGCATTATCACCATTTGACACAAAAGATACATTGAATCAAACGGTATAGATACGAAAAAGCGTGGGGTCATTATTTAATAGAAGAGAGAAGAAGAGAAGATATTGATAGCAAGCAGACGGCTAGCGGCTCTGGTGTTACGCCAGAATGATCGCAGCAGTGAGAGAGAGAGAGGAAAGTGGAGCAAGAAGCTATTAGTGAAACCAGTTCATATTAGATACAACAAGCACCGCTCCGACACAGCTCAGTGTCGAACACGAAGAAGAAGGGGCAGAAACAACATCCGTCTAAAGAAGAAGAAGAAGACGAAGAAAGATCGCTGTTGAAGACAACAGAGCAGTGCTGCAGGTGTGACTGAACTCTAGCAAAAACAATCACGCACGCACGCACAGCACGCGCGCACCCACATTCGTGTAGGGGAGAACGAAACCGCAAATATGTCAGATTTGCAACAGAAAATTGCTCAGGAATTACACCGTCCAGCGCGAAGAAAATTCAACAGATGTAAATATATATTAAAAGGAATAAAAGACCTCATTCAAATTGATTTAATTGAATTGCCAGAATTTGCTAGAGCAACAACGGCTATCGTTATGTTTTGATTGCAATTAATTGTTTTTCACGTTATGCTTTTGCTGAACCATTAAAAACTAAAACAGGAAAAGAAGTTGAACGAAAATTAGCGCGAATATTAGTGTTAAATAAAGGTATAAAAAATGTGCAAAGCGATTTAGGTCGTGAATTTTACAATAAGGATGTTAAACAACTATTCGATAGGTTAAACATTAATCATTACAGTGTATTTTCTGAAATTAAGGCAGCTTTTGTTGAAAGATTGAACCGAACACTGAAATCACGTTTGTATGAACGACTAACTGCTAGCGGTACGCAAAAATGGTTAAACATTTTGCCGGACATTGTTTATCAATATAATAACACTATTCATTCAGCGATTGGCATGACACCGGCCAGTGTTAGACGACGTCATGAAAAGCATTTGATCATGTTACAGTTGAAAAAGACAAAGCAATCGCCGCGTACAGTTTATCGACCAAAGTTTGCATTAGGCGACGTAGTGCGAATAAGTAAGTTTCGTCAGGTTTTTGATAAAAGTTTTAGATTAAATTGGTCGCCAGAACTGTTTATAATTCACGGTGTTTATCCCACACAACCGCCAACCTATGTAATTCGCGATCTTAACAATGAAATCATACAAGGCAGATTTTATAGTGAACAATTGATGAAAACAAACTTAACACCGTCCGAACAAAATACATATTTAGTTGAACGAATAATACGAAAATCAAACAATAAATATCTTATTAAATGGTTAGGCTTTGATAAAACTAGCTGGATAGATAAGAGTGATATTATTACTCCGTCTGTAAAACAGAAGAAACTGCGTGCAACGCGCAAAAATCATTAAATTTATTTGCATATTGTTTCAGATATGATATAAACATAATGTCAATGGCAATGGATGCGCCACTGTTGTTCTATTTGCTGAATGGTAACGATGCGTGTAGTGTTATTAAAAGAATAATTGATCTTTTGTGTACGCTTAAAGCGATGTGTGTAAAACGTGTTGATATTGAAAAATGCTTTCTAGTTAGCTTATGTAAAAAAACATTTTACAGTGATGTTGTTGTTGTTGTGTGATGATGATGATGATGATGATGATGATGATAGTAGGTATCATTTAAGTATATGCTCATATAACAATGTATTTTTAAAGATGCAATTCAAATGCAAGCAGCGTATTTGATGTAGTAGATACTTGTATCTGTGCTCAATTTTCTATGCAACTAAACATACTTTACTCGCAAATTAAATCAATAGACTTTAATGTAGCTGATGTTGATGAAGATGATGATGATGATAAGAAGAAAGAAAAGATATAATTTATATTTTAGATTATTGCATGTCAATGGCTAATCTTAATTAATGCGTGTGACGCTGGTGCTAACAGCTATACTGTATTATGTGAAAGGGAAAAACACACGCTTTGTAATAATTTACAATTTTTTATAATATTTGCAAAAAACACTGTCAACTTTGTATGTATTATCACTGTCTCAGATTCGTCGCCACTTACCTTACTGCAGCTGTCAACTTTGTATGTATATTTTCACCTTTTATGTATGCAGCTGTCAACTTTGTATGTATTTTCAACTTTTTATGTATTGTCAACTTTGTAAGATATTGTCAACACACTTGTTTTAGCTGCTGCTAAATTTGTATGTATCTAGTATTTTTAATAAACTGTGAACATTGTATGTGCGTGTTTTCTTCATTCATAAACCGCTTGTAGTATACACACACACACACACACACCACACACACACACACACACACACACACACATCAGATGTAGCGATGTTAACAGCATAGTTGAACTGTAGACACGCATGTGTAAACAGCAAGCGCGCGCGCAGCAAGAGTTAATGATTAGTTGTTATTATTATGACGCCAGCAAAAGAGTCAATAGCAATAGTTAACTTTGATAATCTAATTGTAGATACAAAACAAGTGGGCAAAAATGTCTAGATAGAAAAAAGCATGGTGAGTTTTTGCCAAGTTCAGCTAGAATTCTAATTTGTGGTGCATCAAATTGTGGAAAGACAAATGTACTGCTGAATTTAATATTCGATAAAAATGGATTAAAATTCAAAAACCTATACTTGTTCAGTAAGTCTTTGTATCAGGAAAAGTATAAATTATTGGATGTTGTTTTTTCAAAACTCAAGTGTGTAAACTACTATAAATCTGACAACATTGAAAGTATACCGCAACCGAATGATATTGACACTCATTCACTGATAATATTTGACGATTTGAATGTTACACGTGTGCCGCAAATACGTAATTTTTTCACAATGGGCAGACACAAAAGCATAGATTGTGTGTACTTAATTCAAAGCTATGGCGCAATTTCAAAACATCATATCAGAGACAACGCAAATATGCTGATTATTTTTAAAATGGATATGCACAATTTAAAATTAATATTTAGAGATTTTGTTGGAACTGATATGACATTTGTTGCATTCAGAAATCTATGTTCAGATGTATGGCAAAGCGGAAATCATAGTTTTATTTCAATTTTCACTGAGTGTAAACCAGATGCTGGTAAATATCGTAATTGTCTTGGTAAGTATATTGATCCAAGTGTGTATAGCAGCAATTGACATGTGTCAATTCTCATCATTTGTTGTTGAGCCAGTGTAGGTGAAAGAACTAATTATCGTTCTACTACTACTAGCAATATGCGTAAAATTAAATTAAAAAGAAAAAAACAAAGAGGAGGGGAGGACGTGGACGAAGACGAGGACTAGTGCAACGTGATCATCATCGTCATACTAGTAAAGTAATTGACAGGATAAAAGGTTTGCGTAAGTCAATTATTAATAAACATAGATCATTAACTAGTATGATTAGGGAAAATGATTCGATTAGACAAAAATCATTAGAACCAATTATCAATCCACTAAAACAATTGAAAGATACACTTGTACAACATGCACACACTAGTAGCAGACTTAAAGAAGAATCAGAGGACGATGAGGAGGAGGAGGAGGAGGAGGAGGAGGAGGAGGAGGAGGAGGAGAAAGACGCGGGCAAGGAAATGGATGTGGATGAGGGTTGAATAGATCTAATGTAAGTGATATTTTGAATAAAACAACAATAACAGTGGATTTTATTGATGAGTATATACGTGAATTTCATAATGAAAAACTAAATAATTGTATATCTTATGGTATATGTTATGATAGTAAACTAAATGAATACTATATGGGTGTAAAGGATATTAGTATTGCCAATGGTTATTTAATTATCGACAATAATAATAAGTATCGTTTAACAGTTGGTTTGTGTGAACTTCTATTTAAAAAACAGCCTGACCAGAAACTGTACACAGAACGTGATTTAAGAAAATATCGTAATATATTGCAGCTTACCGCTGCTCATTTAGATAGACGCGGTTATGTAAAGAGAAATACAGGCTATAAATCACAAATTATTCAATCTTTATTTCCATCGAGTAGTAGGAAAACAAAAAGATCTAGGATTGATGATGCAGCAGCAGCAGCTGTTAGTGGTATGGGTTTTATAAGAAATGAATCTACTAGTCGACAGTATGTCTACTGGGATAATCCAAATGAACTGATAGACAGATTAAATATTCTGCTTTCATCACAGCAGGCGGGAAATAGATCACATTCAGTTGAAATAGCTTCTATTATTGAAGAACTGAAAGAAAGTGGTATTATATTAGGTGGCAATGTTGCTTTTAGTCGTTAGTATGTGTTTAACACTTGACAAGGATAGAGATGTCGGGCAGTAGCGCCACTGCTGTGAGTAGTACAATAGATCGATTGGTAGGACACATCATGTGTTTAATACAACAGCACCGCCCCATTAGTTTTAAACAGTGGTTGTGAATCATCAGCAGCAGCAGAAGCAACATCGTCATTAGTGGCAGCAAGTAGAGAATATTTAGACAGTAAACTACTTGAATTATCATCAAATATATTCAATAAACTTCAGTCTGATCCATTGTCACCGCTAGTTAACAGAGAATACTTGGACAGTAATTGCTTGAAATATCATCAAATATATTCACTAAACTACAGTCTGATCCATTGTCGTCGCTAGTTAACAGAGAATACTTGGATAGTAAATTAAAGGAAGTTTCAACTAGTATAATCCAAAAACTACAGTCTGATCAATCATCACCGCTAGTTAACAAAGAATACTTGGACAGTAAATGCTTGAAATATCAACAAATATATTCACTAAATTGCAAACTGAATCATCTGATTTAGTAGATAGGAAATATTTAGACAGCAAATTACTTGCAATATCAACTAGTATATTCCAAAAACTACAGTCTGATTTAATTACTAAAAAAGTGTTTGAAAGTAATTGCATTCAATGTCTGATATATTGAAGGAGATAGCACAACAAAAACAGTATTTCGATTCACAATTGAAAACATTGTCTAAATCAATTAGTGATGATATTGAGGTAAAGTATGTTAGTAGGTCGTTGTTTGATCAGAAATCAGACGAATTGAAGACATTATGTGAACAACAAAGTAAAAACAATAGTTTAAAACATGTTGATACAGATTTGCTAGAAACTAAATTGAAAGAATTAAAAGACAATCTACTTGCACAAACTAAACTTAACTTTATTAACAGGCAAGATTATAATTTGAAAGTAGTTGATCTAGAAACATCATTCAATATTATGTTTGCTGAGGTGCAAAAGAAACTTGATGAAAAAATTTAGCTTCTCACCAAAAGCTAAAAGATGACATTATGCAGATGATTATGAAAGGTGAAGATTTTCAGAATATTTAAATGAACAGTTGTTCAACTTTTCATACTATTTGATTGCACAATATGTAAAAAGAGGTACATCTTTGACATGAGTGAAGCTGTACAACATAATTTGAATTCTGATCAGGTGCAAGAGTTGTTTTTGAAAAGAATGTTCAGTGATAGGCGACCAAGTGATGCAGGAAAAAAAAGAAAAAATATGACTGGGAAATAGATTAGTGTAGTAGTAGTGTAGTTTGAGAGTTTAGTGCTAGTAGTGATATCTGTGATTTTAAAGATTTTAAAGATTTTAAATGTGGGGATATTTTTAATATGCTAATCAGGTTGGCACCACTTAATTGCTGAAGCAGGTGTGACTGGGGCAGATGTTTTTGACAAAACACCTGCTACAACAAAGATGGCCGTCGGGGGCACTTCCTGGGTAGGGGAACCTCTTCCTATTGGTTGGGGGCGGGACTTTGGTGGGGGATGACTGGGGCAGATGTTTTTGACAAAACACCTGCTACAACAAAGATGGCCGTCGGGGCTGGGGAACCTCTTCCTATTGGTTGGGGCGGGGACTTTGGTGGGGGACAAAATGGCCGACACTAGGGAAGGGGGAAGGGGGCCGCCATTTTGGCCACGCCCCCTCGCTCCTATTGGCTGGGGGCGGGGCCAAAATGGCGGAGGGGGGCATGGCCACGCCCCTCGATTCCTATTGCTGGGGCTGGGCGGGGCCAAAATGGCGGACTGGGGCAGGGGGGGTGGAGGGGGAGGCCACACCCCTCGATTTCTATTGGATAAGCAGCTCTCTCAAAACACCACTACTTCTGTATAATGTTTCTTCACCAAAAAATACCCTCTGCTAACCTCCAGTCTTTGAAAAAATACTTGTTTCTCCAAATACTCAAAAACCATTCATAGTGAAAATCCAGACCGTTTCCAAGAGCAAAAAATCCTCTACAATTCAATGCCAAATTAGGTTCATCACAATCAATGGTGACTGAGACATGATTCTTGGAAACATAATTTCGCATTGAATTTGGGCTATTGCTAGAATGATGGGAATGGGAGTTTGTTAAGATTCAAGAATAGCACGTCAGTAAGTTTATATTCTCGAACAGGCTTCACTGAGAATAAACTTACTGATTTACAGAAAAGTAAAAAGTTGGTAACCCAACATTGTATCTCAAGACCAGGATAGCCTATGATAAAATGAAATTTGTCTCTTTGCTTCTCCCCATATTGCCATTTCCTCTGTGTCTGTCAATATCCTTGCGAAAACTGTCTTGTGAACCTCAGATTGAATATTTTACTTGTGTATGATATGCTCACTTCGTGTGAAAAGACTTTGTTCCGGAGAAAAGATTTAGTAATCATACCTTGCTCAAAAAAATTGTAGTCACTAGTTCTCAGATAGGGAGGGTGACCGCGTGGGCTATTACTCAAAGAGTCAAGGCATTCAAAATGATTTATCTTTGAGAAAATGAAGAATGAGAAATCAGAGTTGTGTGAGCAGTGAGTCCTTCCAGTTCATATTATCAAATAATCCAATTTGGATAGCTGAAAGTTTCTCAACAATGCACCAAAAAATGGAGTAAGGTAATCCATCACTATCACAAAGATATAGCAGTTCCGAAATCTCTATTTTTTCAAATAAGCACAAATAGCAAAAACGCAATGTAGACCAGGGGTTCCCCAAAAAAATGTTTCTACGGACCCCTCCACCTATCAGCAATGTCGAGGACCAACTCGCAATTATTTAGAGTTGGGAGGCACTGTGAAACGTGCACTTTCTTGAATCCCAGTACTGAGTAGCTTATATCCATACGTGGAATGTTTATTTGAATGTTATAAATGTATTATTGTGATAAGCCAAATTATTAATTTAGAATTTTCAGTTTATAGATTGTTTCACCTATACTAGTCACAATCATAACCGACAATGAATTAGAATAAAAATAATTTATAAACATGGGGAAGGATAGTGATTCCATCAATCGCATGTTAAACTCGTGAAAGAAATTTATATACACACTACATATACTAACTACTTATTTCTCAATCAGAAAAATAACTTATTTATCAATCAGGAAAGCGTTATAGATTCCCAGTTTATTTATCCTAGCTTCAATATTAATCTTGAACAGAAATCAAGAAAAAGAAAATTATATGAATCCTGTCCTTGTCAAGATGAATAAAATAAGTTGGTGCATGTATCCAGGTTTTATTCAAATACTGTAGAAATGGTTAGTTGTAGTATTGTTTGGAAAACTGTAAGTGGGGTTGTATTAAATTATAAACAAGTGGAACCATTGAATTATAAACAAGCACCTGTCAGGCAGTTCTGGTTTATTACTTTGGCATTTCAAAATCTCAATTCAATCGATCTTGGCCAGAATGGAGTCTGTTCCACAAGTAAAGGATTGGTTCGCAGCTTAACCAATGAGAGATTGGATATGATAGACTATCATTTCCAAATATCTCATTTAAGAATTAATGATAATGTATTATTTGTCTGGAACCAGGTATAATCTAGTGCCACATGCGGGTAGGCTGAAAAGAGCATACCGACGACACAGAATGAGAGAAGTTAAGAAAAATGCTAATGCGCTATTCATATAGCAGAGGCTGCAAATACATGTAGGGATGCTTGGAGTTTCATCGATTTCCGTAGACGCAAATCAGGTGATTTGGACCAGAGTTTTTCAACTGCAGATGAGATTAGTCGGTTTTGTGTTGACTAGTTCAGGTAATGATGATGGCTTTTCTGATTAGATGACTGAATATTCTTAGCTACTCTTTAGAGAATTCCACTTCTTGGGGAGCATTTTGAATGGATTATTATATGAATTATTATGAATGGATAATTATTCAAATAAGTTGTCTTTTATGGTTTATTATTGTGATAATTTCATAATTTTGTACTATTGGAAACTAATTATCAAGGAGTTTTATTCCTATTTATTATAATATTGTTTTTATAGTTTAATATGTGCATGATGTGAATCATTTCAAGACTCATTTGATTTGATTATGTGTTATTTTATTGTTGATATTGATATGCGAGCTGACGTTGTTGTAATATTTTGCCAATGTTCTAAGTATATAATTTATTTTGAATTGTGATTCATCTTAATGTGTGATGGGGTTAAATATTGAACAAAATTAGACCACATGCAACGGACTACTCCTACCACAATTCTGATTGGAACATTCATTCGATTGAAACTACTTAATCAGTTTTGCCAGTTTGTACTTTAATTTTTATTTTTACATAAAACTGAAATGAATGTGAGATTCTTGTATGCATGATATCTTTGTGAGTTCTCAACCAATTTTGTTCTATAGATATGTGAATAAGATGTCAAGTCTAAAGTGTTGAAAAATCAACCATGGATATAAGTAGGCTAATAAAAGAACCAAATTTTGATCGTTTTATATTTATAGGAATATGATTCCACAATGCGGAGTTTTACATTTCCAAGTCATGGATTGATTGATGAGCCTCCTTCATAATTACATCTCTATCTTTTCAAGAAAGAAGCATAATTTATATCATTTAGTTCTCAACTGAACAATATTATCTCTAATTGTGTACGTCTGTATGCAAGATACGTAACAAAAGGAAGGACGTACAATTTCAAAATATATAATAATAATAATATTGAGGGTGATGCCCACATAAGCTCTTAGGCTTGTGCGTGGGTATTCAGTGGAAGGGCTGATGATGAGAGATGACGACTAGGCTACTTTTTAGGTAGTTGGGACCGACGACTCATTGTCTCCTCCGTAAGATGGAGTGGCCGTATCCATGTGATTGCGCTCTGGTCGAAAACTTTTGCCCGGGTCGAGATTCGAACTCAGGTTCTCTTGATTGTCAGATGGTTGCGTAATCACTTACTCCAGTGGTTCTCAAAGTGTGGGGCGCGACCTTAAATGGAGGCGCGATGATTCCTCAGGGGGGGGGGCGAAGCTTGGTTGAAAAATCATATGAATTTACTTCTAAAATAATTACTATAAGCATCTCTCTTCTTTTATTCTTTTATTCTCTATTGATTGATACAATAAGTAGTACATTATCAAAATTAAAGGGTGAAAAAAATAATGACTTTCCCGAAGCCTCCCACCACTCTCCCACATACCAGTGAAAGCATTTTTCAAATGATTGATACATTTTTGAAGGACATGACATGTATTGGAGCAAATGTGTAGGAATTTGTACAGATGGAGCTCGGGCTATGTCAGGAAAGTACACTAGACTTCGAGGGTTGATCAAAAAGGTAGCACCAGAAGCTAGATGGACACACTTTATAATTCATAGGGAGGCTACTTTAGCTGCAAAAGGTATGACTCTTGAACTTGATGGAGTTTTACATGTGGTCATTGATACAGTCAATCTCATTAAGGCTGTTCAGTACACTTTTTTATTATTCAAATTCGATAATATTTTTTAATATAATTGTTAAGATCATAATAAGAGTGAGAAAAACTGAAATTTTTAAGTGGTCCAATAAGCGAGTTATGGGTTGTTAAAATTATTATGAGATCTTAACAATTATATTTAAAAAGATTATTCAATTTAAATAAGAATGAAAAGGTGTACCAAACAGCATTAAAGGGCATGAAGTCATGAGTTTCTAGGATTCTCTGTGGAGACATGGGCTCAGAACACACAGCTCTACTGTTTCTTACTGAAGCTCGCTGGCTATCAAAAAGAAAGGCTTTGACTAGAATATTTGAGCTCAGACATGAAGTCCTTACACTTTTGCTTGGGAAAAACCACCAAAACTCAAAGTTTCAAACAAAGAAAATATATGTCCTAGCCAAGTCTTTGCAGAGAAAAGATGTGAACATTCTGCAATGGACTGAAATGATGGATGTGAAGAAGCTAAGTTTGTACTAGTGCGGTTTCGAATTGACAACTTGGAGCTATCTCCTAATATTAAGATTATTACTGAAGAAATGTATCTAACATTTCATACAAATGTATCTAACTCCAGCCAATGAGAAGAAATACGTTTTTGAAAATTTAGAAATCCTCAAAAGTAGTTTCGGAGAATATTTGTATAAATATGAATATAATTTGTTTATTTAATATAAATATAAACTTGAATGGTTTGGGATGGACTCAAAACCCATTTAAATTATCAATCAATGAGTGAAGAAAACCTCGTTGATCTCCAGGTGACTCTGCGCTTAAAATGAAGTTTGAAGAATATTCTCTCACATATTTCTGGATTGGTGTGCAAATGGAACACCAAATTTTGAGTGATAATGTATTGAAGATATTGACAACTGTCTACTAACGTTGATGGAAAGATATTTTTGAATGGTTATAGTATTCCAGTCCACTGGACAGCTGATTTATGATGAATAATATTGTATAGTCTGATTTTTACGGTAATATTGGTGTTCGAATAAAGCTCCTTTTCCTTTTGTATTATCTTTAAAATGCATCATTTAAAAAAAAAAAACCTCATGTATGTACATTGACGCGAAATTCAAAAAGGACAAACCTGTCAAATTTCATAAAAATCTATTGCTGCATTTCGCTGTAAATACGCAACATATGAACATTTGAACATAAAGAGAAATGCCAAACCGTCGACTTGAATCTTAGACCTCACTTTGCTCGGTCAATAATTAGTTTATTCCACTTTGTATATTGTGAATGTAAATATAATAACAAGTAGTGAGCGAGAGATCCATGATGCTATCAAGCTGGACAAAATTGAATTAAAATAAAAAGAATGAAGCTGTGCACTCCATAGATGTTTGCATGATATATACACATCTCAAGAGCTCAACCCAAATGAAATGGATTACGGAATAATAACAATAGAGAGGAAGCCAAAGACCGTTACCGTCCTGTTACAGTTAATTCGTAAGTCAAACGGAATCAAAATCATTGATTATCCTAATGTTGTTACAAAATTCGTTTAACAACGTCAAGTACAATTACAATATTATAAATACTATAAGATCAATATAAAACAGAAATTACTATAGTATCTGAATTGAAAACAATAAATTTTTCTGTACATCCATAGAACTATGTTATTACAGTAAACTTGAGGATTTAACCTTTTTTACAGGAAAAGCTGTGCAAACTATGCTTTTTAAAAACTTGTCCTCCAAAAATTAGTCTATAGAGATATTATATTGAGTCAATTAACAGTACATGTTCTTGAACGGTCTACTGTTACATGGATAATGAATCTCCAATGTACACTCCAGTGTCTCCAGTGTAAAACTTGCCATGCTAATTGCGTTTCTTTGACCCTCTTAATTCTGCCAACATCACATCAAAACGTTCCCATATTTTTGCGCCACTCTGCATTTCATATTTTAAGATGGTCCTTCCATATCTTGCATAAATGAAGGAGACTCTTCAAGTCCTCAATAAAATGAATGAAGTCTAGAAAGATCATTCCAGCAATTTTATTCAATTCAATTATTTAGAACTTCATAATCAATTAATTATACACTCATTACTTATATATTTGATATTATTCCGAATCAACAATTTGAATTTGTCAACTTGTGAAAAAAATATCCACTATTATTTGAATAAGACGCTATAAGCAGCCCTGCAAATTTAAATCGAAGCCTCGCAAAATGAGTGTTGCAGACATAGCTTCAGTTAAGAATCGGTTTTCCCCCTGCTTTGTAAGCTCAACTAAACACACTTCTTCTCCCCGGATTGTGGGTTGGACGTGTACACACCATTTCTCCCCGGTTTGTGCAGTGAAAGTGTACACACATTTCTCCCCAGTTTGTGCAGTGAAAGTGTACACACATTTCTCCCCATTTTGTGGGTTCAATGCGTAATTTTTTTTTCAAGTTAACATAAAAAAAATGTTACAATTGTATTAAAAACATATTAATATACCTTCTAAAACAGAAATTGAATCTCTAACATGTGTGTACATGTGTGTAAATCAGCCTCCCCGCATTGTATGTTCATTTCTCACCTCCCCGTTTGTGGCCTTGTTCCAGTATGTGTGTGTGTGTGTGTGTGGTGTGTGTGTGTGGTGTGTGTGTGTGTGTGTGTGTGTGGTGTGTGTGTGGTGTGTGTGTGTTGTGTGTGTGTGTGTGTGTTGGAAAAAGGTATAATACGGGGAGACAATCAAGTATACACAGCACATTAAGGGGAGGTGTGTACACTAAGGGGAGACCCCGTAGTGTCACTGCTCAATTTTAGTAAAAATCACTTCTACATGCTTAAAACCATGTAAAAACGTAATAAAAAAAAATCTCCCCATTTTGTTAGTACTCCACCTAATTGGGATACACTCCAGTTTCCAAAATTGCCACCACGTTGTGCTACGATCGCTAATACACACTTACACAAAACTCATTTACGGATTGAGCATACAATGCGGGGTACTTGCATATCCCTGCATATCTCCATTGTCTCCTTCACTGTTCGAAGTAACTGGTTTGCTATGGGGCTTGCCGTGAATTTATGAATCAGCAACTCATCTCCTTTTTCGTTCAGACTCATTGAGTCACAGCTTAGCGAGTTCATAGTTTATTTTTCTGTTATTCACTTGAGACATGAGAAGGGAGCGAGGAAACATGCTGCCAGAATGTATTGTGGTACTGATTTTTTAGTTATTTGGTACAAATAGTCTGAAAATGATTCTTCACAAAAAAATACCCTCTGCTAACCTTACAGTGTTAAAAATACCTGTTTTTTTCTCCATATAACTCAAAAACCTTTCATAGTGAAAAAATCCAGAACTGTTTCCAAGAGAATAAAATCCTCTACAATTCAACGCCAAATTAGGTTCATCACAATCAATGGTGACTTGGTAACACAATTTCCCGAGAATTTTCCGCATTGAATTTGGGTTATTGCTAGAATGATGCGAATGGAGGCTTGTTAAGATTCAAGAATAGCACGTCAGTAAGTTTATATTCTTGAACAGGCTTCACTGAGAATTCACTTACTGTTTTAGAGAAGCGGATGCCTCAAACTTTGCGCAACCTAACATTGTATCTCAAGATCAGGATAGCCTATGATAAAATGAAATTGTCTCTTAGTTTCTCTCCATATTGACATTTTCTTCTGTGTCTGTCAATCCATGCAAAAACTCTCTTGTAAACCTTGGATTGAATATTTTACTTGTGTACGGCATGCTCACTTTTTGTGAAAAGACGTTGTTCGGAGAAAAGATTTAGTAATCATACCTGCTCAAAAAAAAAAAAAAAATAGTAGTCACAACACCTTTTCCAATTTTATTTGAGAAAGTAAAAAGTTAATTTGAGAAAGTATCAATTGTATTTGAGAATAGTCACTTGTATTGAGAGAATGTCAGATGTAGCCTAAATGAGAATAGTCAATTGTATTTAGGAAGTCATCACACATGTAATTGAGAGTAGTGAATTGTATTTGAGAAATCGTCAAATGTAAATGAGAAGATATCATATCATGAGCAGACATTTGAAAATGAGAAAATTTTCCAATTGACATGTCGTGACTCTTCTGTAGCCTACAGTACAGGTTTGATTTGAGCAGGAAAGGATACTGTACTACGTACACAGTATTCCATAGGCTTTGTATGTGTGAAATTATTATTTTCAATTGTGAAATATTATTCCCCTGTACTGTTCACGAATGATTAATGAGAATCATTTCTATGTATGTATTGGCAACACGACTTTTGTCTCCAAACATTTGAACTTGATGAAGATCAAATTCTCTATGTTCACGGCGCAATTGAACTTTATCATCAATCAATTGAATCTCTTGATCAAGCAATTCGGTAACTCTCCAATGGATTTTGGGGCTCAAAAATATTTTTTTATTTAAAAACTAAACGTTTCATTTGAATATAAAATATATTATCATATTATTTTTATGAGTACAGTTATGGAAAATAAAAGTATTGGTTTTTTAAAATCATTCCCCAATTACAACTGACACTTTTCGATTTCAAATCGTATGTTCTCAAATTAGGAGTTGATAGTGAGCTGTTGAACGGAGCGGTCGCAGAATTGTTTTGCTCTCTTATCTCAAGTTTCCGGACGGGTCGTGCTTAATCAGTTCATTTAGTGCATGTTTAACCTAAAACGTTCTTTCGTAATAAATTAAATTATCAATTTGTTATTTATTTGTGAAATTGTTTTCAAGTGAATCGAAATATTCAAAGTTTAAATTAATAAAAACAGTATCCACCAGACGGTAGTGCTAAAAAGAGACCTAGAGCTAAAAGTTCTTTCGTAATAAATTGAATTATCAATTTGTTTTTTATTTGTGAAATTGTTCTCAAGTGAATCGAAATATTCGAAGCTGAATGAATAAGAACAGTATCTAACAATACTTTTCACCGCACGATAGTGCTAAGAAGAGTCCTCGTGCTAAACGTTCGCCTGAGCTCGAAGAGATGGAACAGAAAAAGCGTGCTCCAGACCCAAGTGTTGAAGCTTCCGGTAATGTGAACTCAGACTTTATTGAATCACTATTTGACCGTTTTGAAAAGCGTTTAGTAAGGCTATGGATGAAAAACTCGCGCTGCTAGCTACAAAGGTGGATTTAAATGGTCTAATTGAAAAAGTGAATAAACTCTCTGTCGAGAATTAACAGTTAAGAATCAAATTGTTGCTCAAAAAATTCAGAATAATCTCATAATCAGGAAGATGGAAAATTTTGAAAATAGATCGAGAAGGAACAATATAATTTTTCGCGGGCTGAAATATGAATGTGCAACAGTGGATTACGTGAGAACTGTCAAAGACTTTTGTGTGAGTCATTTGGGGGCACGAGCAGGTACCTGGGTTAATCGAGCACATGCATTGGGCAAGAAAATAGATAACGGGCCAATCATTGCGCATTTTCCGGACGATCAGGACATCCATTTCATCACGAGAAACAGTAGGAAGCTGAAGGGTACACAGTTTGAGATTCATAAAGACTTTGCTTTCGACACAAGAAAACGACGATCAAAGCTTTTCCGGGTGCTTGGCGAGTTGAAGAAACAAGTTCCGGGAGTGAGAGGAGAGTATCGGTTGAAGTGGATCGTTTAATCGTGAATAGTCGGGTTTTCACGCTGGATGAGGAGAATGGACTGGTCTCGGAGGGAGAGGATGGGCTGCAGAAGATCGAGAGCATGTTCGATGAGAGTGTGATGCGGGCCGTGAGCGGGAGCATGTGTGATGAGGAGGAGTGAGGCGGCGAGGACGAAGACCGCAACCGCTGAGATAACGCCGTCAGTCCGTGTGAGAAGGGACAGTTGAGTATAGTAGCGTACAATGTGGCTGGATTAAGTGGTAAGATTGTTCAAGTATATATTTTATTTGTAATTATGATGTTTTTGTACTATTGGAGACGTTTGTTGAAAGAGGAAAGCATTGTATTTTGAAAACTGTTTTCCAGATTACAATTTATACTGGGAATCCGCAGTTGGAGAATCAAACTGAGGTAGAGCAAAGGGAGGAAAGTTAATAGAAATTAGTAAAAGAATAGAGAGTTTTTGTAAGGTAATCGATGCGCTTGAGAGGAAAGTTATTCACATGAATGCAGGACAACGGGATGAATATTATATAGTTCCAATTTACCTGAGTGGTGGAGGAGACATGGAATGGGAGAGAGAATTCAATACATTATGGGAGTTTATGATAGTGCAAGAGCATAATAGAAATAATATGATTTTAATTGGAGATTTTAACGGTAGAATAGGAAATGGACAGGACATGTCGGAATTAACAAATGTAATAGAATTGGAAATGCACTGAGTAATAAGCAAGAGTCAAAGGATGAGGTGATTAATATGAAAGGTAAGAAAATATTGGAGTTCTGTGAGGTTTTTAATTCATCATTATGAATAGAAGGATAAGTGGAGATAGGTGGGGAGACTTTACTTTTATAGGCAGAGGGGCTTCCGTAATAGATCTATGTTGCATGGCTGTCGAATTAGCGCAAATAGTTGGAAAATTTTCTATTGTGCCAGAATTTTTATCTGATCATTTCCCAATTGAAGCTACGCTAATCACGGTTGATACTCTAGAAAGAGAGAGCACAATTTTACCACTCTTACCGAAGTTGAAATGGAAGGAAGCGAGGAAGAATGAATATATATCTAAACTCACCAATGCTTGTAGAGAAATAAATGGTCTTCCCGAGAGTAGTGAAGAGACTTATGAAGTATTAATAATCTTGTATATAGAGCTGCAAATTATGTGCCCCAACCTGATAGAAAGAGAGAAGGATGGAGAGAAAAGTGGTTCGACAAAGAGTGTGCGGTTATGAGAAAGCGAGTGTTCAGCCTATTGAATGTGTTTAGAAAATCAAATTCGGAGCAGATGAGAGAAAATTATATGAAGGTAGTAAAGGAATACAAACTGCTATGTAAGAGTAAAAGGCAAGCGTATTACAGCGATATAAAAGAACAATTCAGAAGAGTGAAGGATTCCAGTGATTTGTGGGCTCTGATAAAGAAATTCAAGTGTAGAGAGTTCAAGATTTCGGGAACTGTGAGTGCTGAGGATTGGGTTGAACACTTCAGACGAGTGTTTGGATCAGTTGCGGGGTAGTCACATATTATGCGGCGAGGAATGTTGAAGATCAAACTCTTGACAAAGACATAGATATGAATGAATGGAAAGTGCCTTCAAGACAATGCGCAACAATAAGGCTCCAGGTGATAACAGAGTTCCTGCTGAGTTTTACAAGAATGCGTCAAAAAATTACAAAGAGATTATTTTGACTTTTTCCAATGCCATCGTCAGAGGTGGACAGATACCAACAGGGTTTCCACGTTCAATTATATTTCCATTGCATAAAAAAGGTGATACTAATGAAGTGAATAATTATAGAGCCATATCTTTTATAAATGCTGTCGCTAAAGTATTTTCATTTATTTTACTGAGAAGGTTGCAGTTGTGGGAGGAAAGAGAAAAGATTATTGAAGAGAATCAGTGTGGCTTTCGGAGAGGTTATTCGGCTACTGATAATATTTTTGTTCTATTCAATATAGTAATGAAAACGTTGAATAGACCTACAAAGAAGTTGTACTGTTTCTTTTTGGGCTACGATAGTGTGGACAGAGAGGCTTTATTTTTTAAACTGAGTGAATTGGGAGTGTCGACTAAATTTATTGCGATGTTGAGGAGTCTATATAGAAATACGAAGTCTCCTGTATGGCATGGCGTGGAGGGTAACTTAACAGAATACTTTGAAACCAGAAATGGATTAAAACAGGGATGCGTATTCTCCCCGTTGCTATTCACACTATTTTTGAATGATTTGAGTGATGTTATTGGTGGAGGTATATTATGTTGGGCAGAGGCTGATAAATTCGCTGTTATATTCTGATGACGTGGTATTGTTGTCTGAGAATCCTCGACATCTGCAGTCAATGATAAATAAGTTAAAGGGATATTGCATAAGGTGGAATCTCACAGTGAACATGACTAAATCCAAGATTGTAGTTTTCAGAAGAGGAGGACGATTGGGAGAAAGAGAGAAGTGGTACTATGGAAATGAAGTTATTGAAACAGTGAATGAGTACAGATACCTGCGAGTTGTTTTTTCATCAAGACTTGCCCTAACCGCACATTTTAAATGTAAGATAACAGCTGCCAGATTGGGATTGATAGTGTATGGCGAAGACTCATTTTGAATGATGAAGCACCTCTGTCAATGAATGAGGAATTTTTGATTCGATAAGTAAAGCAGTTGTAACATATGCAGCACAGGTATTGGGATATGCGGAGAGAGAAGAACTAGAAAAAATTCTGAGGTTGTTTGTCAAGAAAATATTTGGACTACCGTGTAATACGCCAATTATATAGTATACTTAGTGACAGGAAAGGAAATTTTGTGTTGTTATACTTTGAGCGTTCATATAAAATATGTATTGAATCTTTTGAGATACCTGGCGACCGATCGACCATTGAACGCAAGGCATTGTTTAAGATAAAAGTGTGGTTGGTATTCTGAATGGAGACGGATATTAAGTGAGTTTGATATTGAATTGCCGATAACAGCGGACAACTGGCAAGCAGCAAATTTCAGGAGGGGGTGGGAAGCAACGTGGGAGAGGGTAAGGGAGAGATAAAAGCTAAAGTTAAAAGTAAGTGGCTAGAGAGAAGAGAGCGGTCACAGTTTCACAGAATCTACGCAGATGTAAAAATTGACGATGGAACGAGAAATTACATGAATGATGAGTCCAAACGGAATGTACCTCGATGATTTTCAAGGGCCTCCTCTGGGCTATTATCGCTCAATCACGCACCGCAAAGAGATGAGGGGATAGGTATCTGTTCTATGTGCAATAGCCGAGAAACGGAAGATGCTTATCATTTCATCGGTAAATGTTCAATTTTGGGTGAAATAAGAAAGAAATATCTGAGAGGGGCGATGCTAGAGAGAGAGACAGTAATTGAGTATCTGAATGGAAAAATTTGGACGAGTCTAGTAGGATATGAGGGAGGCAGTGGAATACAGGCAAGAATTGATAAAGGAATTCAATTTTTAGGAGTTTATAATCGATAAGAGTCATTTCCTCTTTATTGTTATTGATATCTTGTTATGTATATTGTGAAATGTACATTTTAATTTGAAGTGGAAAAGTCTTTTTAGGATTATTATTAGAGTTATAGCTATAAAAGTAGTATTTTATCATAAACATGAGAACCGCAAGACTTATGTATTATTAAGAAGTGCTTTGATCTATGCAGATGACTTAATTGATTGATTATTCTAAGATTTTTAAGAGGTTTTGTTTTACTTATCTATTCTTTCTCTCTTTTGTTTCTGTATATTATTTCTCTTTTTTTAGATTACTGATGAATTAATTGAAAGTTGACTGTATTTTAATTTAATTTTATTTTTGTAGAGTACAAAGTAAGAGGTGACTCTATTAAATTTCAAAGTTTTGGTTTTTTGTTCGTGAAGTTAATAATTATGTTGTTTGTATATTTTATAAGTCCAGCCACATTGACGCATACAAGGTCCCTTAAGAGGGTGAATTTAAGAGTGTGAATTGCTTTTTAAAAGTTGAGTTACAATGTTTAGTTATGATAATTACGAGAAATTAGTTAGGTATGAGAAGAAGGATGAATTGGATAGGAATGATAGGGAGAAATAATTATTGAGTGAATTATGTAATCACAAGAACAATAATAATTATTCAATATTGGTATAATGTATAATAAAGAAATCTATCAACTCGGCTGACGGCCTCGGCTAAGCCTAAAGAACTTTTATTTATGATGAAAAGAATGCTTGTTCAATTTATTTGTAAAATTTAGTTGAGTTTGAATTGAATTGGAGGTATTATTTTCATTTTCTGTAATGTTGAAAGAAGTGCAAATAAAGTTCTGTTCTATTCTATTCAATTATTGTTCTCAAGTTAAAATGATACTTTCTCAGATAAAATTCACTATTCTCAACTACAAATGATGACTTCTCAAATGCAATTGACTATTCTCATTTACATCTGACGTTTTCTCAAATACTAATGACTATTCTCATTAATACTTTCTCAAATACAGTTGGAAAAGGTGTACTTCTCAGATAGGGAGGGTTGATAGGATAGGGTATCTTGGATAAGATAAAGAATGAGGAATCAGAGTTGTGTGAGTAGTGAGTCCTTCCAGTTCATATTATTAAATGATCTAATTTGGGTAGCTGAAAGTTTCTCAACAATGCAACATAAAATGGAGTACGGTACTCTATCACTATCAGGAAGCTCATGGTATAGCAGTTCCGGAATCTCTATTTTTTTAAATAAGCACAAATAGCGAAAACGCAATGTAGACCAGGGGTTCCCAAAAAAATGTTTCTATGTACTCCGTCACCTACAAGCAATAATGTCGAGGACCACATCGGAATTTACAGTTGGGAGGCACTGTGAAACGTGTACTTTCTCGAATCCCAGTACTAATTAGCCTATATCCATACTTGGAATGTCCATTTGAATGTTAAATGATCAGTAGTAGAATTGGTAGGAAAACTGTAAGTGGAATATTGTATTATATATTAAATACCTGTCAGGCAGTTTAGGTTTATTACTTGGCATTTCAAAACCTTGATTCAATCCAGGCCAGAATAGAGTCTGTTTCTCAATTAAAGGATTGGTTCCAAGGAGAGATTGGATATGATAGACTATCATATAGAATTCTATGATATTAGATAAGTTGATAGAATTCTATGAGATTTGGCAGAAATATTCCTTTTTCAACTGCGCGTCGATGTATTAATACACAAGGTTTTTTTCAAATTTTGCATTTTAAGGATAATATGAAAAGAGAAGGAATCCCTCATTACTCCGACATCACTGTATATAATTGACCGAGCGAAGTGAGGTCTAAGATTCATGTCGACGGCTGTGCATTTCTCTTTATGTTTATATGTTGCGCATTCACAGCGATATACGGCAATATATTTCCATGAAATTTAACAGGTATGTTCCTTTTTAAATTGCGCGTCGACATATATACGAAGTTTTTCAAAATGTTGCATTTCAAAGATAATATAAAAGGAAAAGGAGCCTCCCAAAGATACTCACAAAGATACAGAATATCTCTTGCAGTTAACAGAAGGCTTGATGAACATGGATCTTTGAAAGTTGTTTTTTTTTTGCATGCATCCACTCTTTCAAATAGGATACATTATTCTGAACTATTCTGTGAACATAGGTGTAGACTACTTTCTAGGATCATGTAAATGTTAGGGTCAAGCTACTGAGAAGTCATGGTGGGGGGATTGAACAAGGCCGTCGTGTTTTTCTTAGGCTAGTTTCACACGGCAGAATCCCGTCTCCTGAAGATCATATTTCAGATCATTTCATATGTCGCAGCTCGAAGGCTTTCACAAGGGGATCTCAAATTTCAGACGCGTTTGCTCAGAGTATCACTCATTACTTTTCTCAAAGTATTCGGATTTGGATTCAGCGACCCCAAATTTTTTAAAGCGTAAGTCCCATTTTCGAAAATACCCAAAAACAGGGAGTTACAGCAGTTTTTAATATAGCTTTTACATTATCATAAAGTTATGTTTAGTAAAAATGTACCTACTAAGATAATAATACTTCTGCCTCACAGGTAAAGGTTTTTAGAAGCTTTTAAACACTCTTGAAAAGTTCAAACATGAACATTTTAAAACATTAGGGGCCGGTTTCCGAGCTCGGGATTTAGCTGAGTCCAAGACTTCAAACAGCTGGAGTCAGAAATTTGGTTTTCCAAGACGGGGCGTAGTCGCAGTCATTGTCATAGTCACGTTTGAATTAGATCTCGAAAAACTAGAAAATTGAACACAAAATAAAATAAAGAGAAAATAGTGTAAAGTTTCAGCTATTTTGAATTATTCAGGAATGTCTAATTCCGTCAAAGAAAAACGTTTCCAATTATAGAAATGAGAAAATAAAAACTAAGACTTCTATTATAAAAGCTGACCTTTTGGAAAGCCAATTTTCTGACTATTGCTGTAGAGTCTGGGACTTAGCTAAATCCTGAGCTCGGAAACCGGCCCTAAAAGTTCTAGTTTAAAAAAAAAATTCCAGCTTTGAAAGTTTCAAACTTCAAAAGGTTGAATCCAAATATGGAATCAGAAATCATCTCCCATTATCACTCAATAAAATACGAGAAAAAGTAACCTTGTACAGTTAACTTCACTGAATTATTTACGTTGTCGGGATTTCAATTTTGTCATGTACAACAATCTAATTCATTAGGTTGAAATCGTTGAATATTACCATGGATTTCCTGTTGAATCATTGACTTAAAATCTTTGCAACAATCAATAAAATCTATTACACAGTATAAATATGCAGTCAGTGAGTATAGAATGTAACATTCTATACTCACTGCATACAGTAGGCTATAAACATTGTGCTGATCTGAACAGTGAGTATAGAATGTAATTACATTATATTACTCTAACAGCTAACTGGATCTGAATTGATCTATTGTAATAATGGACATAATGAAATAATGTCTTACTATTCCAAGTAAAACGAAACTAATGTTTGTGTTTGTATAAGAGCTGCTGAGTGGATACTGCATACTGAGAAATTCATAAATGATCCAGACCAGCCTGGCGACTTCGATGCTATCGACACCGGAATCTCCTTTATTTCTATCAATGAATGAATCTGAATTAAAACCATGTATTGTATCAACTATCCTATTATCGTATTGTAATTCGTGAAGCCTGTTAGGTAAAAGCCAGTTACATACACATCGATTTTTTACCGTCCTTATAAAATTCTATTAGATCAAACAGATGATGTTTGACAAGTTGCACTTATTTGAATTCATAAGGATGGCAAAAAACAATCGTACAAAAATCAACGTGCATGTAACTGGCTTTCGAAGACCATACGATATTGTATTCTATGATCAAATAGAATAGTAAATATCGAAATAAGTGTTGCAGCCAGAACTTGTGTTAAGAACCGGTTTTGTCCCCGCTTTGTAAGTTAAACTAAACACACAATTCCTCCCCGGAATGTGGGTTTGAAGTTTACACACCATTTCTCCCCGCTTTGTGCAGTGGAAGTGTACACACATTTCTCCTCGGTTTGTTCAGTGAAAGTGTACACACATTTCTCCCCTTTTTGTAGGTTTAATGCGTAATTTTTTTTTCAAGTTAACAGAAAAAAAAGTTACAACTGTATTGAACACATATTAATATACTTTCTAAGACAAAAATTAAGTCTCGAACATGTGTGTAAATGTGTGTAAATCAGCCTCCCCGCAATGTATGTTCATTTCTCACCTCCCCGTTTGTTACCTTGTTCCAGTATGTGTGTGTGTGTGTGTGTGTATGAGTGTATGTGCGTCTGTGTACACGATATCTCATCTCCCAATTCACGGAATGACTTGAATTTGGAACTTAAGGCCCTTACAATATGAGTATCCGACACGAACAATTTCGATCAAATCCAATTCAAGATGGCGGCTGAAATGGCGAAAATGTTGTCAAAACATGGTTTTTCACGATTTTCTCAAAAACGGCTCCAACAATTTCGATTAAATTTATACCAAAAATAGTAATTGATAAGCTCTATCAACTGCCACAAGTCTCATATCTTTAACAATTTCAGGATCTCCTCCCCATCTATGCAAAGTTCGATTTTAGATTCCCAATTATCAGGCTTCAGAGAAAATTTAAACAAAAAATTTTGAGTGGATTCAAGATTCAAGATTCAAGATTTCTTTATTGCGAAAAACATTTATATACAAATGTATAGCATCGTCATAATAATTTAACATGGTAAATAAAAAGTATTTACATTCATAGATGTTCTGAACAAAGCTCAGGCTAGAGCTACCAGAGGACTGTAATTTACTATTTAAATAATCAAATACAAACAAGGGGCAAAATTTAATCTTCATTTGAGCCAGGTTATTTGTACAGTTAAACTCTGCATTAATGAACAATAAAAAAAGAGCAAAACTCACCAGATTTATTCCAATCTTGACTACTTGCCCTTCGAAGCCTTTATTAGGTGTTTTGGTCAGATTCAGAGTGGGACGAAATCTGGGAAAAGACAGGTTCTGGCTTCCAGGCTGCCTTTTCACGTTCAACTTGCAGGCTATGCACTGTGTTTTGAAGAAAGCTCAAACTGGATTCTTTATAAATTCAAATCTGATTCAAATTAATTCAAATTAATTCAATTCAATACTATTCACGCTGTTATATTCATAATTCACCCACATGACACTCAAACAATTATTTACAAGAAATTTCCGATCGAAATTACATGACAAGCACAATTTTGGTCTTGCAACAAGACAACGGGCTGACGAGACAAGACTGAAGCCTTTCAAAAAAATCCACAATGCCAAGCGGCAGGACGGTCTGCGCCGGCGCAAACACAAGCCTGCTATTGGCAGAACTATAGTCTGGCATTCTCGCGCTAAAATTCGAATTCTCTGGCCAGACCATACCCCCGCCTCTGAAAAACTATTTTTCAGCCAAGTTACAAAACTGAAAAAACCAAGGAAGGGAAAAATCCAGACATGACAAAAAGAACAAAGCACCAACACCAAAAAACATCACAAAAGAAAAAATGCAACAATCACCACAACTATTGAGTTGGGAGTGGATATAATTTTGTTACTGGTCTTTTATAAATACCAGTTTTTAGGCAAACACTGGCTACTCAAACCTCGCCGTCACTTCCCGGAAACACTTGTCCACTGCAATGGAGGTGTGTTTGGTTGGTCAACTACCACAACCGTTCCCACACCGATAGAAGTGGGTGATTTCAACCATTTTTTACGACTTTGAAGTTCGTGCAGGTACTCTCTTCTCCATCGGTTCCAGAACGATTGAATAAGTTGACTGATTAATTCATACCTGGTGAGGCGATTCACAGGGACACTGTTCACGTCCCGCATGGGAAACGATTTCAACGGTGTTAGAGTCAAAAAGTGTGCTGGTGTTAAAGCCAGCGGTTCATGCGGATCCTCACTCGGTACACACAGCGGGCGGGAATTTAGGACACCTTCAATCTGCACCAATACAGTGTTCAGTTCCTCATAGGTGAGAAGTTGATTGCCAATTACTCGGAACAGATGCAACTTTACAGATTTGACATTTGCCTCCCACAGACCTCCAAAATGCGGCGAACCAGGGGGAATGAATTTCCAATCAATTCTGTGTTCGGCGAGTTGACTAGTCAATGTGGTTTGAATCTCGGACAAGTTCAAAAGTTGAGATATTTTTCGCAACTGTTCCATGGCACCTACAAAATTAGTACTACAATCAGAATACATCACACGACAGGGTCCACGACGTGACAAAAAACGATGAAACGCAGCTAAAAACATGGGCGTTGATAGATCCGATACCAACTCAATATGTACCGCCTTTGTTGCCATACACACAAACAGACAAATGTAGGCTTTCAAAACACAAGGATTACGACGTCTCGTCATAGTAATACGCAGAGGACCAGCGTAATCCACACCTCAATCTTCAAATGGTTTGCATTTTGACACTCAACAAGCAGGCAGGTCACTCATTTTTGGAATAATTGCATTATTACTGGGTCGAACACGGAAACAACGATTACACTTAAAGACACAAATACAAATAATAGAGCGAGCAGACAGTATCCAGAATTTCTGTCTGATCAAGGACAAGAATAACGAAGGTCCAGCATGACAATTCTTCTTGTGATGATAATCAATTAACATCGATACGAAAGCATCGGATTTTGGTAAGATCATCTGATGACAAGTCTCAAATTCAAGTCCAGCATGAGACAAACGACCGCCGACGCAAATCACACCTTTATCAATGAATGGAGACAGGCGACGCAGGTGCATAGAACAATCTTCTCCCTTCTCTAATTGCACAAATTCAGATGAGAAATGTATCTTCTGTACCACTTTACATAGATACCTCTCAGCAACATCGAATCTGATTCTTCTGATTGGGGTAAGATTCATAAAAATTTGAGAACAAGAATTACAATTCTCAAAAGACGACCATAATCCGAACAACGACCAATCAATGAATATATTGCATTGCTGTTACACTCAGGAGATTTTGTGACTGTCACACTGGCGGTTATTTCGCCTCTGGTGGATCCACTATCTCTTCCATTTAAGTTTGGACATCCAAATCCATTCCATTTTTCATGATTTTCATGATAGTTAGCCTACATCATGGATTTTCTGAGAATTACATCATGGATTTTCGAGAAAATAAAAAATTTCAATTTTTCATGATTTTCATGATAGTTAGCCTACATCATGGATTTTCTGAGATTTACATAATGGATTTTCGAGAAAAAAAAATTTCAATTTTCATGATTTTCATGGTGGTTAGCCTACATCATGGATTTTCTAAGATTTACATCATGGATTTTCGAGAAAATTTTTCATGATTTTCATGATGGTTAGCCTACATCATGGATTTTCTGAGATTTACATCATGATTTTCGAGAAAATAAAAAATTTCAATTTTTCATGATTTTCATGATGGTGTTACATCATGGATTTTCGAGAAAAAAAAATTTCAATTTTTCATGATTTTCATGATGGTTAGCCTACATCATGGATTTTCTGAGATTTACATCATGGATTTTCGAGAAAATAAAAAATTTCAATTTTTCATGATTTTCATGATGGTTAGCCTACATCATGGATTTTCTGAGATTTACATCATGGATTTTCGAGAAAATAAAAAATTTCAATTTTTCATGATTTTCATGATGGTTAGCTACATCATGGATTTTCTGAGATTTACATCATGGATTTTCGAGAAAATAAAAAATTTCAATTTTTCATGATTTTCATGATGGTTAGCCTACATCATGGATTTTCTGAGATTTACATCATGGATTTTCGAGAAAATAAAAAATTTCAATTTTTCATGATTTTCATGATGGTGTTACATCATGGATTTTCGAGAAAATAAAAAATTTCAATTTTTCATGATTTTCATGATGGTTAGCCTACATCATGGATTTTCTGAGATTTACATCATGATTTTCGAGAAAAAAAAAATTTCAATTTTTCATGATTTTCATGATGGTGTTACATCATGGATTTTCGAGAAAATAAAAAATTTCAATTTTTCATGATTTTCATGATGGTTAGCCTACATCATGGATTTCCTGAGATTTACATCATGGATTTTCGAGAAAAAAAAAATTTCAATTTTTCATGATTTTCATGATGGTTAGCCTACATCATGGATTTTCTGAGATTACATCATGGATTTTCGAGAAAAAAAAAATTTCAATTTTTCATGATTTTCATGATGGTTAGCCTACATCATGGATTTTTGAGATTTACATCATGGATTTTCGAGAAAATAAAAAATTCAATTTTTCATGATTTTCATGATGGTTAGCCTACATCATGGATTTTCTGAGATTACATCATGGATTTTCGAGAAAATAAAAATTTCAATTTTTCATGATTTTCATGATGGTAGCCTACATCATGGATTTCCTGAGATTTACATCATGGATTTTCGAGAAAAAAAAATTTCAATTTTTCATGATTTTCATGATGGTTAGCCTACATCATGGATTTTCTGAGATTTACATCATGGATTTTCGAGAAAATAAAAAATTTCAATTTTCCATGATTTTCATGATAAAAAATTTCAATTTTTCATGATTTTCATGATGGTTAGCCTACATCATGGATTTTCTGAGATTTACATCATGGATTTTCGAGAAAATAAAAAATTTCAATTTTTCATGATTTTCATGATGGTTAGCCTACATCATGGATTTTCTGAGATTCACATCATGGATTTTCGAGAAAATAAAAAATTTCATTTTTCATGATTTTCATGATGGTTAGCCTACATCATGGATTTTCTGAGATTTACATCATGGATTTTCGAGAAAATAAAAAATTTCAATTTTTCATGATTTTCATGATGGTGTTACATCATGGATTTTCGAGAAAATAAAAAATTTCAATTTTTCATGATTTTCATGATGGTTAGCCTACATCATGGATTTTCTGAGATTACATCATGGATTTTCGAGAAAATAAAAAATTTCAATTTTTCATGATTTTCATGATGGTTAGCCTACATCATGGATTTTCTGAGATTTACATCATGGATTTTCGAGAAAAAAAAAATTTCAATTTTTCATGATTTTCATGATGGTTAGCCTACATCAGGATTTTCTGAGATTACATCATGGATTTTCTGAGATTTACATCATGGATTTTCGAGAAAATAAAAAATTTCAATTTTTCATGATTTTCATGATGGTTAGCCTACATCATGGATTTTCTGAGATTACATCATGGATTTTCTGAGATTACATCATGGATTTTCGAGAAAAAAAAAATTTCAATTTTTCATGATTTTCATGATGGTTACCTACATCATGGATTTTCTGAGATTACATCATGGATTTTCTGAGATTACATCATGGATTTTTGAGATTTACATCATGGATTTTCGAGAAAATAAAAAATTTCAATTTTTATGATTTTCATGATGGTGTTACATCATGGATTTTCTGAGATTTACATCATGGATTTTCGAGAAAATAAAAAATTCAATTTTTCATGATTTTCATGATGGTGTTACATCATGGATTTTCGAGAAAATAAAAAATTTCAATTTTTCATGATTTTCATGATGGAAAAAAAAAATATCAATTTTTCATGATTTTCATGATGGTTAGCCTACATCATGGATTTTCTGAGATTTACATCATGGATTTTCGAGAAAATAAAAAATTTCAATTTTCATGATTTTCATGATGGTTAGCCACATCATGGATTTTCTGAGATTACATCATGGATTTTCGAGAAAATAAAAAATTTCAATTTTCATGATTTTCATGATGGTAGCCTACATCATGATTTTCTGAGATTCACATCATGGATTTTCGAGAAAAAAAAATTTCAATTTTCATGATTTTCATGATGGTTAGCCTACATCATGGATTTTCTGAGATTTACATCATGGATTTTCGAGAAAAAAAAAATTTCAATTTTTCATGATTTTCATGATGGTTAGCCTACATCATGGATTTTCTGAGATTACATCATGGATTTTCGAGAAAATAAAAAATTTCAATTTTCATGATTTTCATGATGGTTAGCCTACATCATGGATTTTCTGAGATTTACATCATGGATTTTCGAGAAAATAAAAAATTTCAATTTTTCATGATTTTCATGATGGTGTTACATCATGGATTTTCTGAGATTTACATCATGGATTTTCGAGAAAAAAAAATTTCAATTTTCATGATTTTCATGATGGTTAGCCTACATCATGGATTTTCTGAGATTTACATCATGGATTTTCGAGAAAAAAAAATTCAATTTTTCATGATTTTCATGATGGTTAGCCTACATCATGGATTTTCTGAGATTTACATCATGGATTTCCGAGAAAATAAAAAATTTCAATTTTTCATGATTTTCATGATGTTAGCCTACATCATGGATTTTCTGAGATTTACATCAGGATTTTCGAGAAAATGAAAAATTTCAATTTTTCATGATTTTCATGATGGTTAGCCTAC